>NC_056735.1:1990592198-1990617198 GCF_019279795.1 Protopterus annectens
TCAGTAATCGGTCATTCAGGAGCAGCATTAAGCATTATATACTCTCTGATGTCCTTCCATATCACTGCTACAGTATTCTTCACCTATGGGATGTCCTGCCAAGAATAACCCAGCATCTATCCAGTCAATATACCAAAGCCTTCAGCTCTTATAGGCAGTGTACAGCACATGTATACTCCCTATGCAACATGTGGGGCATAAAGGTGATATACGGATGCAAACACTTAGAACTTCTTTGCCACTAGTCCAAATGTCATTATTGTTGGTCTGAACGCCCTTTTGCGGGCTGGTTTCCAAGATGTTTTTTTTTTTTCCAGATGCATGCCATGTTGGGGTTTCTTATCTTCTTTTTACTCTTGTTTGGTATTGTGTTCATGTTATCTTGAAAGGGAAAAAGCCAGTGTGGGAGGCATATTCCCCATAAAGACCATCATGACCAGTGTATGTTTTGCTTGGGTACTTCCATAATCATATGCAGTGTTGTATCTGCCAGGCATTTGTACCTAAGTCCCTATGTAGTTGCGTCTCCTCTTTGTCCATATATCTTGAGAACCAATAACTTATGTTGTTGGCTCAAGGTGCTGTGGAGGATACATTCCATCCCTAGAACCAGCCATCTGGCAAGAAGTAGGCCAAAAAGTTAGGCCTGATGTGGCTGCTGTCTATCCTCCCCTGCATGTTTGTCTAGAGATTAGTGAAAGCCCTGAAGACTGTTTCAGATTCCTCTACCATGACCCCATTGGAGGCTGGCATGGATCCAAACTGTCACAGCTCCTAGGAGGATTTTTCAATGTTTGCACCTGATGTTGAGAGGGAATCTTAGCTGATAATATCAGAAACTATGGGCTATTCCTTAGATCTTAGTGAAGGAGGAAATTCCTACCACAATTATAGAGTCACAACAGGGTCTGACCCTCTGTGGGTTTTTTGAGTGTACATCTCACAGAAAAAAACGGAAGACAAAACATATTTCCCATTTTAAAGTGCAAATGGCAGGATTTCACTTAGGGTTTATTTGATGCTTTGATGGCCTTCAAGCCTCTTCAGGGCATTTCTCTTCCTGCTCCCCTCCTGGCATATTCATACCAAATTCTTTCCCCTTTGGACTATGGTTCAGAAGAGGATTCCTTGAGTCCAGACTCTGCCTTGGAAGAGTTGTCCTTTGGTGATACTATTGTTTGCATGATAGACTATTGTAAGTAGGACTGCTCCCAGGTCACTGATATTCAGAAGAGGCACTCTGAGCTCCTACAGATAGAGTCTCCTAAACCATCTGCTGTCCCTCCTGCTCTGGTTGCCCATTTGGATACCATTTTTGCAGCTCGGGTTGCTCTTTTCTCTCAGCCACTTGTACCAAAAAATCCAAAGTCCTGAGAAGTGCAACTTTCTTTATAATTGCCCTTTTGCTGATCCTTCGGTTGTATCAGTTTCTTCTGACAAACCTTTCAAGTTGTTGCCATCTACTAAGTTGCTTCCTTCTGATAAGGTTTGTAAGGCCATGGAGAAGTTGGGCAAAAAGGTTTACACAACTGCCACATTGTCCTTTATGGCCATTAACTGTCATACGCATATAACCAGGTATGTTTTGGCCCTCCTTTACCATGTTTCTAAGGTTATTCTTAGAAGGCTTCTGCCCTTTCCCTGTTAGGGTCCATTTCTCAAGTTGCCCGCTGCTCTACAAAATGTAGCTATGATGCAGCTGATACCTCTTCCCATGCTGATGACTTTGATTCAGTCATGAAGAATTATGCTTGGCTACATCTTCAGGTTTGCTGACGATATCAAGGCCAAATGTTTGGATACTCCTTTAGACAACAAACATCTTTTTGGGACTGCTGCTGCTAACTTATTTAAGTCCCTCCAGGATAAGGGTAAGGCCTTGGAGGAACTGAAATGCATTTTTGTTTCCCTATTCCCAAGTTTCAGAGGAACTATCCTTCCAAGTCTGCCTTTGTTCGTAGGCAGACTCGCCCCCTCCTAAAAGTAAGAATGGTCCGAGGTGTGTTCTACTACTAACTCTACTTAGACTCCTTCCTCCCAGAAATCTCCTTTTCAGGATAAGCCTAGTTCTGTTTGACATTGAGCCTTCCCTTCCTCTAAGCCAGGTCTTCTTCTCTCTTTGACTTTCCTTATCCCTTCCAAATTGGCTTCAGATCACCTCTGATTCTTTGGTTCTGTCAATTATCTGTCAGGGATATTTCATGGTTTGGAAATCCTTCCTTACCTCCTCAAGAATAGCTTCCTTATTTTCCATAGGTTCTGCATTCTCTTTTGCATCAGGGCACTCCACAATTTTCCTCACACCCAGATGGGGATGGAGTTTTTCCCCAGGATGTTTTTGGTTCCCCAGAAGAAAGGTACCTGTAGGCCAATTGTGGATCATTCCCTGCTCAAAGCTTTTCTCAAGATGCATTCTTTTCATATGTTATCCCTTCAGACATTGTTTCTTTTTCTGCTACCTCAGGCCTTTGTGGTGTCTCTGGATCTCAATGATGCATAGCTTTACATCTCAATTAATCCTCTTTTCAGTAAATGTTTATGTTTCTCTGTCTCTTCCTTACATTTTCAGTTCTCTGCTTTTCCCTTCGGCCTTTCTACTGCACAAAGCATATTCACCAAATGCCTCACTTCTGTCATTGCTTTTTGCAGGATTTGAGGTATACAGATTTTTCCCATCTAGATGATCTGCTTATTTAAGCTCCTTCTCTTAGCAGTCTGCTACAGGATCTCCAGTTTACCACATGTCTTTTACAAAGTTTGGGGAAATCAGTTCTGACACCCTCCTGGATCTCTTCCTGGCCCCAAAGGCTCTGCCTATGACAACCTTTTTTCAGTCTCTTCTTCCTCTGTCCTCTGTTATAGACAGGGAATTTCTCAGGGTCCTGGGATTTTTGGCTTCCACCATTCCCATACTGCCTCTCAAAAGGCTCCATATGAGGAAAATCCAGTGGTACTCATATTGGTGTGGCTTCACCATTTACACATCCTGAAGTTCCTGTTCCTTGCTTTATTGTTTCAAGTTTGTGCTTCAGTGGTGGACTCATCAACTTCTTCTCAATCCAATTCTCTTTCAAGCTCCAATTCCCACTCAGGAGCTTTTCATGGATGCCTCAGATAGGGGGTGGGGTGCCTCATATGGTCCCATAAAGGTCCAAAGTTTCTGGGCTCCTCCTCAGAGGTCAGGTCATATCAGTATAACAGAGATGAGAGCTTTGATTTTGACTGTAGAAGCTTTTCATTTCTTCTTTAATTCCAGGCCCCACAAAGTCTTCACTGACAATGCTACAGTGCTGTGGTATGTCAACAAGCAGGGGCTCATTAGGTCCTATCTCCTTTATAGATTGGTTCTTTAGGTCTGAGATATCAAGTGAGTCTTCAAACAGTTTACATTCCTTCAGAGCACAATCTAGTGGCAGACTATTTGAGCAGGTCCAGAACAAAAGCTCACAGATGGATGCTTCATATAGATGTGTTCCTGGACATTGTCCATCAGTGGAGTATTCCTCAGGTAGATCTCCTCTCTGAACAGACACATTTCTATATTCTATTCCAGAGTCCTAAGACTTCTGACTAGGAAAGTGAACACCCTGTCTTTTCCTTGAAAGGGGGTGTTTAAATATGCTTTTCCACCCCTTCCTCTGTTTTTAAGACTTTTACACAAGATCAGGAAGGACTTTCCCAAAACCTTGCTGGTGACTCCCTGTTGACCCAGACAGCATTAGTTCCCCGTTTTCTCTCTAATTTGACCAAGGGCAGTTATCACAAGTTGGATCTTCTCACACAAGACAAGAGATCTCTTCTCCATCCTCACTTGTCCACTCTTCAACTGACACTAATGGTGATAGGGTTTTCATCTCTTTTTGGCACCTCTTTTCTGAGATCATGCACCATGTTCTGCCTGAGGCCAGGAAGCCCACTACCAGAAAATCCTCTATGTCCAAATGGAAGAGGTTTCCTGTCTGGTGTCACTTTCCTAATCAGAATCGCATATATGTAGAGGTTCCTCTGGTTTTTTCTTATTTGTGTGATCTGCTCCAAGGCTAGTTGAAATATTCTTCAGCTAAGGATCACTTATTAGCAATTTCTGTTTGTCTGCCCTTGCATCCTCCTCTGGCTTGTAGGTTTGAGGTCAAGCAATTTCTTAAAGGCCTCCCAGGAAGCCAATTTCACCTTCTTGAGACCTCAATTTTATACCTGAAAAATTGACTCAGGCTCCTTTTGAGGTTGCTTCTTCAGCTTCCTCACAACATTGCACTTGGAAGACTGTTTTTCACTTAGCTATTACTTCAGCCAAGAGATTATCTAAACTTAAGGCCTTCTTGGGTATTCCTTCCTTTTTAATTTTTTTTCTAGAGACAAGGTGTTTCTTTTATACCCAAGGTGGTCAATGAGTTGGCTCATAAGCAATCTATTCATCAGATATTTAAATAAAATTAAAGTTATTTGGAAATCTGAACAGCTTTTTGTTTCTTTTCATCTCAGGACTTTGGATTTGGCTGTCTATAAGCAAACCATCTCCTCATGGATTGCAAAAGCCATTTCCTTTTGTTATTCTTTTCATGGCAAATGTATTTCCTTGTTCATAAAGGCACATTCTATTAGGGCAGTTGCCTCCTCTGGTGCCTTTTTCAAGGGTTTGGATACCAGTTCTATCCTTAAGGCTGCTACTTGGTCCGCTGTTCATACTTTTTCTAAACATTACAAATTGGATGTTGTTTCCAGCGCTAGAGCAGGTTTTACTGGAGGTATTCTGCATGGGTTTGTGGAGGGTTCCTCTGTTCCTTCCTCCTCCAAGGCATCCTCGTTAGCACTTGTACTCTCCCTTAGGTGAAGAATACTGCAACAGTAATATGGAAGGACATAGTACAGTTGTGTAAATCTTACCGTAGCAGTAGATGTCCTCTTCACAGTTGCAGTATTCCCTCCCTCCCTTCTTCTCCCTCTAAACTGACTCTTACCTTATGTTCTGCTTCCCTCCTGGCTGAGGGCCCCTCTCCCTTCTTACTTCAATATTTTTCCTTCCGGATGCACATGTTCCTCTTTTTCCCTGAGGGGATCCTATTTCTCCTCAGGCTTTTTCAGTCCTGTGTCCATACATCACTTTTTTGCCCTACATCTTTAGCTGAGAGTATAAGTGTGATGTATAGTGCTGGGAATAGCTGAAGGTTTTGGTATACTGGCTGGACGTTGGGCTATCCTTGACAGGAGATCCCTTAGGTGAAGAATACTGTGACAGCAAAGAGAATGACATCTATTGTTATGGCCACTTTCAGAATTTCTGATCACGTCTTCTGGTGTTATACCTTTGCCTTCATCAGCTCCATGCAGGGACATCAAGAATCCCTCCTCATTACTTAGGATTCAGTGAAAGGTTGGCATTTACACTGTCCAACTTCTCTGCTCCTGTACTATGTGGCTTCTTGCAGGTCTACCATGCCATGTAAGTGAAGCATCTCTGACACTGCTCTATTGTAAACGTCTGCCCGCTAACAGTAACTGATAATGGACAAATGTCTGCCAGACCTGGTCCAGTATCAGCCATTGACTACTACATCTCAACAGCAGGTGGTTCCCTTGCAGTGGTGGGTGGTGATATTGGACTGCAGGACTGCAGCTCCCCCACCCCAGCTGTAAAATGAAAGAAAATACTCTGACTGCTGTGAAAATGTCCAGACCATTTAACTCAGACTTCTCACTGCTGAAAAAAGAAAAAAAAATGAGAGGGAGTGTCCATTTGAAATTTAGAGGAAGTGTCCATTTCCCAAACTCGGACTGGTTAAACAGCAGTCCGGAATGGGAAACAAGGCATCAGACTGCAGATGCCCCAGAAGTCCATGCGGTTACAACCGCATAGACTGGAAGGGGAGTGGACTGCGACATCTGCAGGCTGGACAACTGTAAGCCTGCTGCTCTTGCGGGACCATAGAGGCAAGCTAAAGCAGAGTTTACCTGGGACCAATGCTCTCATGGGACCAAGGCAAGCTGCCTGAAACAGAAGTGGTGACCAAGTTGTTAGGCAAGCTGAAGCAGAGTTTATCCAGGAATGAGGCAAGCTGACTGAAACAGAAAGCAGAGCTGAAAGAGGCAAGCTGCCTGAAGCAGAAAGCAGAGCTGAAGCAGAGTTTACCAGAGCTGAAGCAGAGTTTACTGGGGACCCAAGTTGTTTATGTGATGGACGAACAGCATTTGGGTACTTTCAAGTGTGTGCAGAGTTTACCGGGAACCACATTGTTTATAAGGCAAGTTGAAGCAGCAGAGTTTACCCAGGACCAAGGCAAGCTCCATGAAGCAGAAAGCAGAGCTGCTTTACAGCGTTCGGGGTTGTTCACTTTTACGTACTTCCAAGTTTGTGCAGAGATGCTGCCTGAAGCAGAGTTTACCAGGATCAAGCAAGCTGCCTGAAGCAGAAACAGAGCTGCTTTACAGTGTTCAGAGTTGTTCACTTTCATGCACTTTCAAGCGTGTGCAGAGTTTATCGGGACCAAGCAAGCTGCCTGAAAAAGAAAGCAGAGCTGCTTTACAGCATTCGGGTGTGTGTGTGTGTGTGTGTGTGTGTGTGTGTGTGTATGTGTGTGTGTGTGTGTGTGTGTGTGTGTGTGTGTGTGTGTGTGTGTGTGTGTGTTTGTGAAATGCCCCATGTCAACATACCTGGGGGCTACAGACATGCTCAAACCCTGCACCTTGCATGCAGATAGCAAGAGCCGGAATTCCTTATCTACCACCACTTGTGAAAAATTTTCAGATTTTTGCCTCATATTTTTGTTCTGTTCTGTTCTGTTCCTCATAAAATCTGTGATTTTCTGGAATGATAGACGTGAATTTCAGACTTCATATTCTTCAGATGGTACATGTAACACACAACCTTTTATTCTAGCAATTTTCTAAGTTTATAAGATCAATATTTGAAATGTGTCCCTATTTTGGGGGCTGCATTCCCCCATTACTTGCTTTGTCCAGATTTTTTGTGCTAAGAGGTTGAGAGCTATGCTATGGTGAGAACTGAATTCACTGAATATGTTTGGGGGCTGTATTCGCCCATTATTCACTTTGTCTAGGTGTTTTGTGCTAAGAGGTTGAGAGCTGTGGTGAGAACTGAATTCACTAAATGATAACCATTTAAGTTTCAGTCTTCCTATCTTTGCAGAAGCAGCTAATTTCTCATTGTGGTATGTTGCTCTGACTGAAGTGCACAGGGTCCAGCGATAAAGACTTGGCAGTGAAATGCATGGTGGTAACACAGCATTTTATTCTAGCAACTTTCCAAGATTATACAAGCAATATTTAAAATGTGTCCCTGGCTTTTGTCCCCCCACAATAAATTTTGGCTTTTCTAGATTTCTTGTGCTGCAAAATTGAAAGATACAGTTGAGTGTTGAGTGGCTTTTACAAGGAGCTGAGATCTTCATGGAAAGAGAAGTTTAGTGCTGCTTATGCTATGTCAGTTTGCTCTGTTAATAGTGCAACAGGAAGTGTACTTGCTTTTGATGCATAAGGCTCTGGGTTCTACTCCCACAGTATGTAGATGCATTGCTGATATTGTTCTGTGTTATACTTTTAAAGGGGGTGGATGCTGCAGTCCAGAGAATGTCCTCTTTGCCAGAGAAACCTAGCAACTATGAACCTGTTATCAGTTTGCCTTCTGGTCTCTATTGTGATATTACTCGCATATCATTTTTTAATGTAACATAGGCAATATATTCATCAAGGGCAGATGAAGATAGATGAAACAATGAAATATAAAGTTGTTTGCTAGCAGCAACTTCTTCATTAGTTGCAGATCTCTTTAATGTGGAATTATTTAGATGACTGTTGGATTGTAGAAGTCTGAGTAGACTTTTTGATGGAAATGTTCTGAATTGGGAAGTTTTGTCATTATTGGTGTATGCATGTTGTTTCATTGTTTATTGGAAAAATGTTCAAAACAATACATTTAAAACGTTCTCTAACAACTGGACTGCATTATACAGTATAATTTACTACAACCAGGAAGGTGTACCTTTCATGTGCAAGGGGCCTATGATTTGAAAACCACCCAAATTTAATCTGTATCTGCCACTGGACAGATATATTTTCTATGAATGTGGGTTTCAATGCTGTTTCAATTAATGTGAGTTTCAAGGGCAGAGAAGTTTTAATGTTAAGTCTATTTTCATTGTGAGACTGCATTGCTTAGCAGATGTCTATTGGTGTTTGTGCTATAAAATATAAAATAAAACTTTTAAATGAAATCCAAATCATCGTAGACGTAAAGCAATATGCACATTGCAGTATTTATGGTAAATAGGGTGAAATAGCCAAGTAGTGGGACATTGGAATGGCTGCAGGGGGGCGGCCCCATTCGACCATGATTTTGTGAGGGTGGAAGGGTGGCAAATTCAGAGACAGCCCCAACTGAACTATACCTCTCAACTGCACAGATTTTCACAGAATGAGTAGATTTTTTGCTTATTTTTGGTTTGTTCCTCATAAAATTTGTGGTTTTCTGGAAAATCATTTAGGAATGAAGTCACTAAATAATGACATACATTGAGTTTCAGACTTCATACCCTTCAGACAAATGATTGCTAAAGTAAGACTTGTTATTATATCAACTGTCTAAGTTTATACAAGAGCAAGTTTTAGTACTGTTTGTATGTTCCCCCAATATATTTGACCTTGTCCATATTTCCTGCATTAATAGGTTGAGAGGTATGTGCAAATAAATTGCTTTATAGAATTGGGTACATCCAAACCTCTCAACTGTCCCTGATTTTGGCTCAAAGTGTTGTTCTCCCCCCTAATAATCCCTCCACAAAATGGCAAATTTGGAAGAAATCGTGGAGGGTTTACAATTAATAAATAATTGTAATGATCAGAGTTACAGATTACTTTTAATTTCAGAAATGCATGTAGGTTCTTATTTTGTCAGCTGCTCAAGTTAACAGTACTAATATTAAAAAAGTGTCCCTTCTCTGACAGGTTCCCAGCTGTATTGTGTGGCTATTTTATATTTTTGCATCACGTGTGGTCAGTTTTTCATAAAAATGTGGTTTTCTGGCAAATTAGTGACAAATCATTAAAGGTTGAAGATAGAAAATAATGACAGACATTTGAGTTAAAGATTTCATACCATTCAAAAAAACATACTAATGCAAGACCTACTATTATCTTTCTAAGTTTATAAGAGCAATATTTAAAATTGTCCTTATTTTTGGGCCTTTGTCCCACTTCTATTTATGGCTTTATACAGATTTCTTACTCTGAGGCTGAGAGGTATGACACATGTGTCAGAGCCATCGTCAGCCAGAGACATTTCAAATTGTGTCATACTTGTTGTACCCCACTCCCCCTTGTAGTGACTCTGGATGTGTCCAAGCAAGGCAAGGAGCAGTTATGCAGTGTAAGTCATCCCCCATCCAAGGTAGACACAAGTAATACAGTGGCATTTCATCTGTTCTTGATTTTGCAGAATGTTCTGGTTTTCTGTCATATTTTTATACTGTTGATTTATGCTTCTTATTCAGAAAATGCATGCTGTTGCAGTACCTGTTTGGTGTGTGTTTAAGTAGCAATGCTTTATGACCATAGTTTAAGCTTGTCTGAGATTGTAAAATGCAAGTAAGCTTTAATAAGCACACTGTTAAAGAATTACCAACATTGAAAGCCTTTTTGTTGTTGCCATGCAGATACTATTTACATAACTAGATAGCGTATAAGCCTTAGGTATTGAAAAGCATATGACAGTATTTGTAATAAAGGACAGGATTACAGTATTTTCAGAACCTCATTACATTTGTTGGAAACTTGCAGTTATCTTTGCAGGCTTTACCCATACATTAAACAGAATGCCAGTCTATCATGTGTGGTCCATAACCTGTGCAGTAATCCTTTAAGCAATTTATCTTGAGCTTGTTTCTTATTTGCTGTTCATTTTGTACTTTGATCATGTTTTCCCCATGAAACAAGTAGATAGTTGTTGTCAGGCAGCAGGTCTTTTTTGGATAAGAAACATTTTTATAAGTAGGGGTATCACAGAGATTGCTTTCAGCATGTTACTTGGTACTTTTATAAAGCTGAATATAAATTATAATTAGAACTGCAGTGCAAGGAGAAGTTGTTTGAGTTGAGTGCTGCTTGTTTTTTTATAATTGATTTTGGCTGGCATTCCAGTAATGTATTTAAAAAGTATTTTTTTTTTCATGCTTCACAACCTTTTTGTTTCCATCTAGATATTAAGTAAGCTATCATGCAGCCAATGGATTGAAATATTTTTTTCTTCTACACTTCAGTTTGTCTTGATTGGACTCTCATAATGATGGTTTGGCACCCTGGGCAGCGTATTTAAAGTCCCAGTTTTTGCATTTTTTAGCATAACTCCACATCTTTCTAGTTGACCACACCCCTTCTCATTGGCCCCACCCATTCAGCTGTCTCCTGCAGCCCCCTTTGATTTGAAGTCACCAGCCGTCACTGCTCCCTTGGGCTTTGAACGTCATCTGTTTTTGCCTGAAGTTACCCACTTTCTGCTCTCTACTCCCTTCAGAACATGATGACACCTAAGTAAACAAATGGATAGCTGTAAGCTAATAACTGACTGTTGGGTACAATATGCTACCATATATAAACAATAAGATGCCCTGTATATACAGTTTTGTAAAGTTAGACAGGAATAGGAAAATCATCAGTGCAACAGATATGCTATGCTATGCTAGTGAGAACTGATACTTCAGTCATACCCAATAATTATGGTAGTGACAGATGTGCATGTATATAGCTGCAGTACCTGATGCATACAGGCCCACATGCATGTTAAGGAGATAAGAGGTGCGGGCTTCAACAATAGCATGAGTAGGGGCCAGTAACAAATTGGTGTAGGCTTTTGAGCTATGATGTTGGGGTTACACTTAGGGAGATATAATACAGGTGTACCCTCAAAATATGCCCACAGCACATTTGTGAAGGACATACAGGATAGTATCATGATAGGCAGTCCTAACAGTGGGCTATCTTCCCTCATCTACTGTGTAAATATGCTGCTACATATATACTGGATATATGCAGGTATACATTACAAGTAACCATAATACAAGGTAATATATGGGAGGAGTGGCCTAATGGTTAAGGTGTTTGCCTTACAAACACAAGGTGCAGGGTTTGAGTCTCACAAGGGATAATTGGCTAAGCTTAAAATGGCTCGCAAGGGCAGTTAGCTTAGTACTAATCTATGAATCTATGAATATATATCTATACTCTGTTCCAAGGTAATGTCTGACATGTAGAACTCACCTGAGGGATTCATCTGCCCACAGTTCACCAGTGTATTGCTTATCATATGCAAAACTACTTAGCATGTGAATGAATGACACTCTTAAATTTGATTTGTATATTGACAACAGTATCAAGAAAACCCAGCAAAAAACTGTGTACTCTATGTACTCCTCTTAGTGTGAAAGAATTCCTTAAAAATGCTCCCAAGGTAATTGTAGCTGCCTCTTACCTCTTACCCTCTGTCATATATGGAGACCCTATTATGGCCAGCCTGTAATCATCTCTTAGTTCTAATACATGTAACAACTCTAGCACATGGCTAGTTGAACAGTGTTGGAGCCACAATATAGAGCAGCAGACAGCATTCAGATGAATGTCAGAATGGCATTAATGTTTCACAGTATCACAGAGAAGATACTCAGAAAAGTCTGTATATGCCACTTTGTGTAAAATGACTGAATAATTGTACAGATATTTACAAGGAATTTTAAGGGTGTACATGCAGACAACACTGTTTCTTTTTGTCTCAGGCCACATATTGCAACTGCAAAAACATGACTTCATGTAAAAGCTTAGTGGTACCATACTCAGCTGCATCCAAAGCATAGAAGAAATATACAATAAAATGCTTCTTCATAGTATCTTGTGACATAGATTCCAAAGTATAGAAGACATATACAATAAAATGCTTCTTAATACTATCTCGTGACATAGATTTTAGTAAGTGCAATTATACTGCCGCAATAAACACAGAAACAGGTCCAACACTGGGTGATGGGGGGGGTGTCACTGGCCAGAGGCCACCACAACATTTAATTTAATTTAATTACATGCCCTTTTTAATAGCATTTTTCTTTAACATTGCACTCTGCACAGGGATGGCTCATGCTATAGGACTGCAGGACTGCAGCCCTCCCACCTGGAAACTAAAAGAAAACAAACCGTAAAACAAAAAATTAAGAAAACAAAACATTTTATTTTTCACGAGCCCTGGAACTCCACGCATGCACGGACGTACTCAGATTACCCCGCAATCTGTGCAGTGACAACCGCACAGAACAGAGGAACTATGGACTGCTTCATCAACAGACAGAACCAATCAGGAGAGAGGTGAGGTGAGTTTTAAGCTCTCATGGGGGATTACGTTCATCGCGGGCTTGGGACTTGGATTTCGAACAGGCTACTTGCTGCTTCATGGAGGGTTTGGGACTTGAATTGTACTGCTTCATGGATTCAGGGGTCTGGACACATTTAAACAGGCATGTGTGTGTGTATGTGTGTGTGTGTGAAATGCCCCATTTGCTATATACTGGTGGCTAGAGCAAACTCATGGTGGTGTGGTAGGGAATAACTCAGGCTTGAACCCTGTACCTTGTATGCAGGTGTTAAGGGCCTGAATTCCCTACCCACCACCATTTGTAAAAGATTTGCAGATTTTTGCCTCATATTTGATCTGTTCTATTCCTCATAATATCTGTGGTTTCTAAATGTTTAAATGCTTGATATTTGATGGTGCAGTGATAGCATTGTTGCCTCACAGCTGCAGGTTTGATTCTTGGCTGGGGTGCCTTCTGTGTGAAGTCTGCATCTTCACCCTGTGTTTGTGTGGGTTTGCGTTTGTGTCCTCCCATGTTACAAAGACATGTCTGCATTATTTCTTCCTGGGCCTCTGCTGAAAATTATTTTTTTGTTCCAAGTCACACTGTCCTGGTTAACAAATGTTAAATAAAATTGACAGACATTTGAATTTCAGACTTCAGGTTTCTGAATGTTTGATTCCTTACATATTTGATGGTGCAGTGGTAGCATTGCTGTCTCACAGCTATAGGTTTCTGGTTTGATTCTTGGCTGGGGTGCCTTCTGTGTGGAGTCTGCATCTTCTCCTTGTGTTTGTGTGGATTTGCTCTGGTGTCCTGCCATTTTACAAAGACATGTCTGCAGTATTTCTCCCTGGGCATCTGCTGAAAATTGTTTTTGTTCCATCAGAAGTAAAATTGACAGGCATTTGAATTTTAGACTTCATATTCTTCAGAAAATACATAGTAACACAACCTTTTATTCTAGCAATTTTCTAAGTTTATAAGATGAATATTTGAAATTTATCCCTATTTTTGGGACTGTATTCCCCCATTATTGGCTTCATCCAGGTTTTTTGTGCTAAGGTTGACAGCTATGGCAAGAACTGAATTCACTGAATATGTTTGAGGGCTGTATTCCCTCATTACTGGGTTTGTCCAGGTGTTTTGTGCTAAGAGATTGACAACTATGCTGAGAACTGAATTCACTAAATGATAGCCATTTAAATTTCAGTCTTTCTCTCTTTCACAAAGCAGCTGATTTGGCATAGTGGTATGTTGCTCTGACTGTTTTGCACAGGGACCTTGGCAGTAAAATGTATGGTGGTAACACAGCATTTTATTCTAGCAACTCTCCAAGATTATACAAGCAATGTTTAATGTGTCCCTGGTTTTTGGGCTTTTGACCCTCTCCCTATAAATTTTGGCTTTTTTTTCCAGATTTCTTGTGCTTACAAGTTGAGATGCAGTTGAGTATTGAATAGATTTTACAAGGAGCTGAGAGCTGCAGGGGAAGAGAAGTTCAGTGCTGCTTATGCTAAGTCTGCTTGCATTGTTAATAGCACAACAGGTTGTGTACTTGCTTTTGATGCAGAAGGCTGTGGGTTCTACTCCCACAAGGGGTGGATGCTGCCGTACTGAGAATGTCTTCCTTGGCGAAAATACTAACTATGAGCCTATCAGTTTGCCATCCATTTCCTATTGCAATATTACTAGCTTATCATTTTTTTAATGTAATATAGGCAATTTATTCCTCAGGGGCAACAGACACTTTATTTTTCGATGAAACCAAGAAATATAAAGGTGTTTGCTAGCAGCAACCTCATTAGTTTCAGATTTCTTTAATGTGGAATTATTTAGATGACTTTTACTTCTTCAGAGATTATGCATATTTACTGATAATGGTGGACTGTAGAATTGTGCATATTTACTGATAATGGTGAACTGCAGAAGTTTGACTAGACTTTTATGATGGAAATGTTCTGAATTTGGCAGTTTTGTCATTATTGGTGCATGCATTTTGTTTTATTGTTTAATAAATTAAAATGCCCTCTATCAACTGTACTGTATTGTACAAGGAATATCATTTAGTACAATCAGGAAGGGGTATCAAAGAGCACATGTATGTTTCATATGCAAGGGGCCTATGATTTGAAAACAGCCCAGAATTAATCTTTATCTGCCACTGGCAAAATGTATTTTCTTTGAATGTGGGTTTCAATGCTGTTTCAATGAATGTGAGTTTCAAGGGCAGAAAAGTTTTAATCCTAAGTCTGTTTTCATTGTGAGACTGCATTGCTTTGTTTAGCAGATGTCTTAGTGTTTGTGCTGTAAAATGCAAAATAAAACTTTCAAATGAAGTCCAAATCATCATAGAAGTAAAGCAGTATGCACATTAGTGTTTATGGTAAATGGGGTGAAATAGCCAAGTAATGGTTCATTGGAATGGCTGCAAGGGGGAGGCTCCATTCGACCATGATTTTGTGAGGGGGAAGGGCAGCAAACTCAGACAGCCCCAGCTGAGCTATACCTCCCAACCGTCAGGATTTTCAAAGAATGAATAGATTTTTGCTTCTTATGTTTGGTTTGTTCCTCATAAAATTTGTGGTTTTCTGGCAAATCATTTAGGAATTAAGTCACTAAATAATGACACACTGAGTTTCAGACTTCATAACTTTCAGAAAAATGCATGCTAAAGTAAGTCCTGTTATTCTATCAACTGTCTCAGCTTATACATGAGCAATTTTTAGTACTGTTTATATGTTCCCCCAATATATTTGGCCTTGTCCAGATTTATTGCATTAACAGGGTGAGAGGTACATGAAAATAAATTGCTTTATAGAATTAGGCATAGCCAAACCTCTCAACTGTCCCCGATTGTGGCTCAAAATGTTGCTCTTCCCCCTAATAATCCCTCCACAAAATAGCAATTTTGGAAGAAAACATGAAGGGTTTACAATTAAGAAATAACTAATAATCAGAGTTATAGATTACTTTTATTTCAGAAATGCATGTAGATTCTTTTATTTTGTCAGCTGCTCAGGTTAGCAGTACTAATATTAAAGTGTCCCTTCTTTGACAAGTTCCCAGCTGTATTGTGTGGCTATTTTATATTTTTGCATCACATTTTTGGTCCATTTTTCATAAAATTGTGGGTTTTGTTTGGCAAATTAGTGACAAATCATTAAAGACTGAAGTTAGAAAATAATGACAGACATTTGTGTTTCAGATTTCATACCCTTCAGAAAATTCATACTAATGCAAAACCTATTCTATTATCTTTCTAAGTTTATAAGTGCAATATTTAAAAATTGTCCTTATTTTTGGGCCTTTGTCCCACTTCTATGTTTGGCTTTGCCCAGATTTCTTGCTCTGAGGTTGAGAGGTATGACAAATGTGTCAGGGCCATCACAGTCAGCCAGAGACATTTAAAATTCTGACATACTTGTTGTACCCCACTCCCCCATGTAGTGACTCTGGATGTGTCCAAGCAAGGCAAGGAGTAGTTATGCAGTGTAAATGTGCAGAGTATCCCCCCCATCCAAGGTAGATACAAGTACTACAGTGGCTTTTCGTCTGTCCTTGATTTTGCAGAATGGTCTGGTTTGTCATATTTTTGTACTGTTGATTTATGCTTATTACTCAAAGTGTCTGTTGCTCTGTGTTTAAGTAGCAATGCTTTAATGACCATCAGGTAAGCTTGTCTGAGATCGTAAGATGTAAGTAAGCTTACTGTTAAAGAATTGCTAACACTGAAAGCCTTTCTGTTGTTGCCATGCAGAGAATACTTAACTAGATAATGTATAAGCCTTGGGTATTGAAATGCATATGACAGTATTTGTAATAAAGGACAGGATTACATTATTTTAAGAAGCTCATTACACTTGTTGGAGACTTCCAGTCATCTCTGCAGGCTTTACCCGTAAACTAAACAGAATGCCAATCATGTGTGGTCCATAACCTGTACAGTAATCCTTTAAGCAATGTATCTTGAGCTTGTTTCTTGTTTGCTTTTCATTTTTTACTTTGATCATGTTTTCCCCATGAAACAAGTAGATAGTTGTCAGGCAGCAGGAAACATTTTTACAAGTGAAGGCATCACAGAGATTTCTACTTTCAGCGTGTTACTTGGTACTTTAATAAAGCTGAATATAAATTATAATTAGAACTGCAGTGCAAGGAGAAGTGGTTTGAGTTGAGTGCTGCTTGTTTTTCATATACTTGATTTTGACTAGCATTCCAGTAATGTATTTAAAAAGTAATTTATTTTTTCATGCCTCACAACCTTTTTGTTTCCATCTAGATATTAAGTAAGCTGTCATGCAGCCAATGCATTGAAATATTTTTATTCATCTACACTTCATTTTGTCTTGATTGGACTCTCATAATGATGGTTTAGCACCCAGGGCAGTGTATTTAATTAAAGTTAGTTTTTGGTGGTTTTGAGCATAGCTCCTCCCCTTTCTAGTTGACCACACCCTCTCCCATTGACCCACCAATTCAGCTGTCTCCTGCAGCCCCCCTTTGATTTGAAGTCACCAGCCACCACTGACTCTGCATACATCCACTCATGCACATTTAGGCTCCTGCTACTTCTTCTCTGCATGTTCAATGCACATGCATTTGAACATTCCTACTTCTTCTTTCTACCCCCAGTTTAAACTTCCTTGTTGTTGAGGTTCCATCAACCAAGGCATTCCTTCCTTGCTACTGTGAGCTAAGATGTATGTTACTTGGTAAGTATGTGTGTCCCTTGCTGTTGTGAGCTGAGACATACATTCCTTGGTGTGTGTGTGTGTGTGTGTGTGTGTGTGTGTGTGTGTGTGTGTGTGTGTGTGTGTGTGTGTGTGTGTGTGTGTGTGTGTGTGTGTCTGAGAGAGAAATGGCCTAGATAGGGATGCAGGTTATTGAATTAATTTGCTCAGGGTCAAACTCTGTACCTTGCTTACATGAGACAAGAGCCTGAATCCTCTACACTAAATACTCACCTGTTAAAGAATGTGAGTTTTAGCGCCTTTTCAAGGAATTGTGAGATTGAAATAAAGATAAGTTTAATGTTGCTCATGCTGTCTGTTTTCAGTGTGCAACTGTTGATTTTAGCAAATGGCTATTGGTGCTTGTGTTATAATACTTGAGCTCAGTTTCAGTAGCACAACAGGTAATATGCTTCCTTTGGAGCAGAAGGCTCTGAGTTCTATTCCTACACCATTTAGATGGAGTACTGATATTCTGGTGTACTTTAGTGTGGGATGGGAGTGTAAATAGATTGCTGATACTTTGGTGTACTTTAAGGTGGCAAGTCTGAATAGGCTCTGACCAGTCACAAACTCACAAATGTTTATTCCCATTCAGAAAAGTAAGAACAGAAATTTGTAAAGATTGGTGCTTTTGTTTATTCCATAATAAACTTCATCACATAATGGAGAAACAAACTGACACAGTTCTGATGAAGTTTGATATGATATGTTGCTACTTTCTGAATTGGAATACACGTTTGTGACTGGTCAGAGTCTCTGTATATTTGCTGCTTTTTTTTTTGGTTCTTTATGTGTGGTCTGGTTTTCTTTACTCTAAGGGGAGATGGGAGTACTGCACTCCTAAGTGTGCCCTCCTTTGGATGAGATACCTAGTAATTACAAACCTGTTATCAGTTTGCCAGCCATTCCTTATTGTAATATTACTAGCTTACCAATTTTCTTTTTCTTTTTTTTTTTTATGTAACATAGGCAATCTATTATGCAAGAGCAGCAGGCACTGCATTTGTAGATGAAACACTGAAATGTAAAGTTGTTTGCCAGAAACAACCTCCTCATTAGTTACAAATTTCTTTAATGTAAAATTATTCAGATGACTTTTATTTGTGCAGGTATTGTGCATGTTGACCGTTACCTGATGGATTGTAATGACAGAAGCTTCAATGACCTTTCCTGGTTAAAATCTTCTGAAACGGGTAGTTTTCTCATTATTGCATCATGCATTTTGTTTCATTACTTATGGGAAAATGTTTAAAACTACAAATTTAAAACATTCTAACAAGTGGTGCTAGAAGGAATGAAATTTAATACAATCAGGAAGGTGAATTAAAGAAAAATTGCATGTATGCATGGTCCTAAAACTGTTCACAAGGGGTCTATGGTTTGAAAACAGCCCAGAAGTAAACTTAATCTGCCACTGGCCAGATACATTTTCTTTGGATGTGAGTTTCAAGGCAGGGAAGTTTACTGTTCATGCTAAGTCTGTTTTCATTCTGAGACTCCATTGTTTTGGTTAACAAATGGCTATTAGTATTTGTGCAATAAAATTTGAAATAAAAGTTTTAAATTAAATCCAAATATCTGCAATCACTTTAGAAGTAAAGAAGAAACTATTATGCACACTGACAGGTTTAAACAGTGTTTATGGTAAGTAGGGAGAAATAGCCAAATAATGGGACACTGGAATGGCTGATGGGGGGGGGGGGGATTGCTGAGGAGGGGCCCTAATCCATTACCCTGTCTAGGGCTTCGTTACAATAAGCCATCTCTGCATGTAAACAACACTAAATACGTACAGGCTCTATACAAAGAACTGTGTATTGGCAATGCTATTATACAATGCTTGATATAAGACATCAGAAATTGGGACAACAGTTATCACATTACTAACTATGTTTCAGTAAAATAGATTTCAATGACAATACAATATATATTTAAGATTTGTCAGAGTGGAATAAGCACATTGGCAGCAGGCTTCCTTATACTGTAGTGGAGAGTCAAACATACACATACTGTGCCATTCCATTTACTGAAGCATTTGCTGCAATAAAGTATGTGCAGTAGACAGCTATATACATGTAAACCAGAATAAACTAATAGGCATTTTAGTGTGGTCACAACCTGCATGTAGTGGATGTTATTCGGGAATACATTTCTGAGCAGCATCATAACCTGCCTGTTTAATGTTTACTCAGTAAATACTGAACATCCTTATAATATCCTGCATACAGAACTACCACAGTAGCATGTATAACTATGTGCCTGAGCAGGACATGGTAAAACTTTGCAAGCCAGGTAATTTTGGTAACTTAACTGCTACAGCAGCATTTTTCTTTGAAAGGAATTATGAGAAAAATAAAAGAATTGCTCAGGAAACTACTCTTCTTTGAGTAGCAGCTATGTCAATTTATTTTACAGACTAAGGGTAAAGGGGCTTGTTACTTAGAAAAATAAAGTCATCATGTTATTTCATGTAATGCTGTGTGCTAACTGTTGCTGAATATGTCGCTAAATAATTTCATTAGATCATGAAATGTAGATATGTCATTGTGGTTGGCACAGCAACAAATGCCTTACAAACTGGTAGACTCAAACTAGGATGTCGGTGGATATTCTACAGAGGATAATACTTCAACAATTAAAACTTGACTAGGTATTCCCTGTTAGGAAGATAAAGGACCACTTTTATTTAATCTGTCCTTTACATTCATCTATATCTATCTATTTATCTAGATAGATATCTGAATATGCACACGCACACACGCACACACACACACGCACACACACACACACACACACACACACACACACACACACACACACATGCCTGTCTGTAAAAGATTTTATCATAAATGGGAAAAATAAAAACTAACATAGCTAATACAGAGTAATTCTCATCGATTTAGACAGATCTGTTTCTTTTTCTGAATAGTGTATTACTACAAAAGTTTGTCAGTAGAAGCAGGTTTGCTAGGTTTATCCCTTTAATTTTGTTATCCCTATAGGCATATAGTATGTTTTGTTTCACATATTATTTTGTTGGCTAATTTAGTTTTTATCAGACAAAACCCTACTTGACTTATTTAGGGGGGTGTCTGAGAGTCATACATTTATGTTTTGTGTATTTTTATCTCTTCCTATTCAATTTCATAGGTTCAGCCCAAGAGACTAAAGAATTCATAACGAGAAACAAATTTGTATCAAATTATAAAGAAGACTGCAGTTTATTATTTATATTGCACACTATACAACACAAGAAGACAATAACCACTGTGCTGTACAGCAGTTAAATTTGCAGTGAAGTGTTTTATTTCACAGTGGGAGCATAATGCTTTGATGTAGTGCTCTTTTTGGAGAAGATTACTAAACACAGAAATCAAAAAAAAAAAAAAAAGAGGCAAGAGAGAAGTGAAAAACAAAACATAATAAGTCATTCTGTTTCATAAAGTAGACATGTTGAGCTATTTTGGTATAATGCACATTAAATAGTGGTTGCCTTTCACAGACATACTCTATATGCTAATATATAGCATAAAGATATAATAACAGAATAGGGAAGCTGAAAATGACATTTCAGTCACAGTTAAAGATAAGTAAGATTTAATTCCTTTGTTGCTGACTGCCTTTATTAGGACAGTTTACAGACTGTTGATTGGTTATGGCTATTTTTGCTGCTTGTTTTTAAAGAGCTGCATTTCCAAATTAGTTTTGTGTGTGTGTGTGTGTGTGTGTGTGTGTGTGTGTGTGTGTGTGTGTGTGTGTTTATGTGTGCGTGTGTGTGTGTGCGCGTGTGTGTATTATGTGTGACAGCGAATATGCTGAGTGTGTGTAATGGTGAAATGTTGACAACTGTCTAGTTGGTAATGCATATAGTCAACTATGCAGTTGTTCAACAGGTGTGCAATACTGAAAATCCCTTGGCAGGGAATATTACCTTTCCTTGGGCATTGTGCATTCTTGGGGTTAGCATAATTACTAAAAGTAGGAGGTATGAATGGTGTGGGGGGGGGTTTGCCCACTGAAAAAATAATATTTTAGTTTGCCTTTTTGAAGTTAGAATTTGCATGGCCTAAGGCTGTTTCTCCTTTTTATTTTAATTTCTGCAAATCTTTTGGGTTTCTAATACCACAACGAGAATGGACCCCAGTCCTAAGTCAAAGTACAATTAAAGTTCATGAAATTAGTATTGTTTCACTCTTTATATCAGCCAAAAGTGCTCTTCTCAGCATCCGCAGTGTGCCCAGTAATGATTTCTTCTGCAATTCATATGGAGTTACATGTATTGGTAGCATATATAAATATGATTGTAGACTCTTTTTTATAAGATCCATTGCTCCTACTACTGTTGGAATTATCTGGGTATCTTTCTTCCACATTGCTCTCATTTCTGCTTGCAAACTCTGATGTTTTATGACTTTGTGTTTCTCTGTACGCAGGACGCTGTAGTCACTGGGTATGGCAATTTCAATGATCAATGCTACCTTTGTCTTCTTTCTTGGACCACTATATCTGGTTTTCTAGCATCTGTCTTTTGAACTGTTGGTAATGGATGATTCCATGTGATGGATATTTCATAATTTTCTATGATGCTTTGTGGCTCATGTTTCCAGTGTTTTTCAGCCACTTCAATACCATAATGTTTGCACAATCCCCAGTGCAACAGTCTTGCCACATTATTATGCCTTTCAGTATACAGTCCTTCTGCCATTAGTATGTCGCAACCAGCAATGAGGTGTGTAACTGTTTCAACTGTGTTTTGCAAAACCTACATTTGTCTGTTTCTCCCACATGGTCAATGGACTTTGTAAACCATGTATGTAGCCCACTATCTTGTGCAGCCAATATTAACCTTTCATCTCTTGGTTTGAATTCGCCTCTCTTTAACCATTCCTGCATTCGATCCTGATCAGCATGAGGTTCTTCCAGAAATTTTCTATACTTACAACTATAGCTATGCATTTTCTTTCCAGATTTCTTGCCTTCTCATCTGGTCCTTCACTGTATATTCTTTCTTTTGTTTTTGGTACGTTCAGTTGCTGCCTGTTTTTTATTCACTTGTGGTTTGATTTCCATTCCTGCTTGATGCCGATATGCTTCTGTTTGATTAAACAGGGAAGTCATCTTAGATTTATTCTCCTCATGTTTCAAAGCTTAAACTACATTTGGGTTTTGTGAGGTCAGCAGATATTTGTGGAGTCCTACAATTGCAGATCTGTATATGTAATCAGTTTCAAGGAGGCCCATCCCTCCTTTGGAATGGGGAATATATAATCTCGGTACGCACTGATTTTTATAAATCATTTGGTGAGCATGAAGCATCCTTCTTGTTTTCCTGTCAAATCTATCCAACATTTTTTGGGACTAGTCAGTCACTCCAAAACTGTTAAGTTAGGACAGGAAGAGCAAATTGGTTTATAGCTTGGATTTTGTTCTAGAGGTCAACACTGTTTTCAGAATTAATTTAAGTCTTCTAAAGTACTCCTTACTAAGTTTTATTTGCATTTGTTTTATTGTTGATCCTTCATCAATTCCTAAATATTTATACACTCCCTCTTGCTCATGTTATTTTTCACTCACATTTTTGTCCCAAACTGATGTTTTCTTGGTGCTGCAATTTTCCTGCTTTAAATGTTGCACATTTATCAAGACCAAATAACATTCTTATATCATGTGAAAAAATGTTGACAACTTGCAGTTGTACTTTCAGTTCGTCTCATGAGCTATACAGTTTTAAATCACTGACAAAGAGAAGATGAGAAGTCTTCACACTTTGTTGTTTTCTAGGAGCCAAATTATAGCCATCACTTAATCTGTTAAAGACAGCTTAATGGGTTAAGGGCAAGGCAGAATAGCAGCAGTGACAGAGAGTCACCTTGGAATATCCCCCTTTAAATTTTTATCCATGGAATAATAATTTGTCCTTTATTGTGGCTTAAATGCAAAGGGGTCGGCCACTGTTTCATGGTCACTGTAATGTAGGTGATCAGTTAAGGGTTTATCTTATACATTTTTAAGGACTCTTTTATCCATGAATGTGGGATACTATCAAATGATTTTTTGTAGTCAGTCCTTGCCATACTAAAATTCTTCCCCTTTTAACAGTTCTCCACTATGACTTCATTTAACAGCAAATGATCCTTTGTTCCATATGACTTTCTTTTATTGCCCTTTTGTTCTATTGCCATAATTGAGTTTTATTCTAAATGACTATAGACTCTGTCGGCCTCACTTCCAGTGTATAGTTTATACATCGTCGGAAGGCTAGTTATTGGTCTATAATTTGTGGGGTAGCTTGCAGGTTCACTCTTAAGTAGGAGCATTGATTTTCCTGTTGTTAGCCAGGTTGGTGTCTATTTGTGGTGCACATATAAATAGCTCTTACTCATGGCTAAATATTCATGCAAAGATGTTAATACTTTCAACCAGAAGTTAGGAACTACATCTGGGCCTGGAGTTTTCCAGATTGAGGCTTTTCTTAACTTTGTTTCAATATCTCTACCTGTTGCTTCATCCCATTTCATATCCTGTACCTTTAAACTTTTTATTATTTATTTTACTTCTTCTCATGCAAGAGTAGTGTGCTGCCTACTAAAGTGTTTTTGAACATATACACTTGATATTTAAGCAGTCATCATCTTTCAGCGTTTTTGCTCATAAAGTACACCTATATATATATATATATATATATATATATATATATATATATGTGTGTGTGTGTGTGTGTATATATATATATATATATATATGTGTGTGTGTGTGTGTGTGTGTATATGTATATATATATATAAATATACATATATATATATATATATATATATATATACATACATACCGAACTGCTTCTACAGGAATGAAAAAAAAAACAATAAACCAAACAACTTAACTTACAGTGTGTAGGCTGCCCTTCCATTAATAATCGTGGTCTACTTACACAGTTCCACAATATTGCAAGTTGTTTCTTATGAGAATTCCCAGTCCATCAATCTATCCAATATGAGTGAACACTGCAGTTTGTCCTTGCAAAAAAAAAAAAAAAAAAAAAGAAAACTAACTAGTTATTCTCGAAAGGAAAGTGGTAGTCTACTCTGAGCATTCTGCTGCCCAATCTTGACAGTGCCTCCTCTAAAGAACAGACTATGCCTTCCATATGGACATTTTCTCTGGGTTCAGAATTACAAGACTTACCTTTTGTATGCATACTGGGAATACAATTTGAAAAATCAGGCTTGTACTTTGAAAACCACATACACCTACTCTTGTAAACCAGCCGAGGCAATCTACATTGGGAGCTGCAGAAAATGAGTGGAATTATAGGTATGGGGGGAATAAAGGGAGTTAAATAACCATTAGAAGCAAGGAGGTAGAAGAGTGAATTAGGAATGATTTAAAGGAAGGCAATATGATTGCTTTGTGCTACTCATTTTAAGGTAACATGGTGGAAGAGTTTTCTCTAGAGGATAAGGGAGAGTCAGTTTATAATCACACGGAGTTCATGGATGATGAAGAAATGGTGGAGACCTCGGAAAAGTATAGCACAAGCACAGGCGAATACTTTGAGGAAGATGCTATGAGATAACAGCAGTTATGCAAATCCATGATTTTTAACAGTGCAGTGAGGTCCAGACACTACAATAATATTAATTACTAATTGAATAAAAGGTATTGTTTTGTAATAGAAATAACACACTTCATGTTCATTTGTTACTGTGCCTCGCAGCAGTCAAAGCACTCAGATATACTTTATAATTGATCTACTTTACAGAAGATGTTATTACAGGAATAATACATTGTGATGGTACATACTTATATAGGATTTAGAAATGTCCAGTAAGGGTTGGTCCATAAGGTAAATGCCATCAACAAGTGTGATGAAATTCTGCAGTGACATAGACTCTCTGCCATTCATTAGTCCTGTTGTACCAT
>NC_056735.1:1990622198-1990792198 GCF_019279795.1 Protopterus annectens
AAAAGATAAACATGTTAAGCAATTCCATAGTAAAAGACCTATTCTTAAATTTTGAGGGTTGCTTATTAAAGCCTTGTTAAGCACACCAAAGCACTTTTAAGATCAGACATCATGCTTGGGATGGAAATGAGCAAGGCCGGTCAGCAAAGATCAGTGGCAGAAGGAAAGCAACTTTTGAAAGATGTTAAAACTTTACTCTGCCACAATTATAAATAGATAAAGTGTGGCAGGATTAAGTGAATGATGGATTTTACAGCCATTAGTTCTAGCACTTTGTTTCTGCCTGCTGTCAATACCTCTGAAATGTCCCTGATTTGCTTCATATTTTTGTTCTGTCCTTCATAATTTTTTTTTTGATTTTCTGGTAAATCACTGAGGACTAGAGCAAGTCAGTAATACCATGCAATAAACATTATTTATTGTTCTTAAAATTCAGCTTGAAGCAAATCCTGTTGTCCTGTTAGCTGTTGAAGTAAAGTAGACTAATATCTAACAAAAAAGAAAACTTTTCCTAATTGTAATCCATTATTTTTCCTTTTGTCCAGAAATTTTAAGCAAAGAAGTTGAGAAGTATGCTGTTATGTCTGTTCACAGCACTCGCTATTTTTTTTTTTTTTGCTTTCAAAAACAGAAATACGCTTTGCATTGCTACATTTCTTTTTTTCTGAGCAGATAAAGTTCCATGCACTTAAAATAATTATAATGGCGTATCATCAATAATAACACTTTATTGTGTGTTTTCAACATGGAAGCCAAGATTCATTTCTGGAACTTCACTTTATAGGTGAATATGCTTCAAACACATAACGAGGTGGTTATGATGTGAGACCAGATCATAATCCTTTGTATTTAGATAACAGAGCAAATAGACTTTTAATGGTGTCTCACAAATTAATTTAGCTATTTAATAAAACGAGAAAATACTACTAATAAAAGAAAAGAGAAAAGTAATGCAGTTCATCCCATTAAGCACTCTTACAATAACATGTGAGTTTGACCAGTAAACACAAACTTCATAACACGTAGCACTAGTTCAAAATTGAAGAATGTCTTAAATATAAAAACAAGCCTGGTAATTCACTGACCGATAACTATGAAGTTTCTAAAAAAGAGAGAGAGAGAGAGAGCAACACATTTTAACTATATTTACTCTTTTTCAAGTCAAAGCTAGCATACCTGAAAAACTTACTTGTGTCTTATTTGCTTTAATAAACCTCATATTTAGTGTTTCTTTGGTGTCTGGGTTCATTAGGATCACTGTTATATTTTAAAAAATTAAGAAAATATACAACTTTGCCAATATGTATATCTTCTTAATTAAAAAAAAAAAAAAAAAAACTTTACCAATATGTGATGGTCATGGTGCAGCAGTGGTTAGTATTGTCACCTCATAGCAAGAGGTTCTTCGGTGTGATTCCCAGTTGGGGTGCCTTCTGTGTGGAGTTTGCATGTCCTCCTTATGGTCGCATGTGTTTCCTCTGGGTACTCCAGTTTCCTTCCACATTCTAAAGATATGCAGTAGGCAAATTGGACACACTAAATTGGATGTAAGTGAAAGTGAGTGGTACGGATGAACTACTGAGGCAGGGTTAGCCACCCGGCAGTGTAAACCTTGGCATCAGATGATTGTCACTGTTGAAGTGACACTGCAACCCCATGTGCAAAATGGGAAAAAGGGGTTGAGGACGGATGGATTTGATTACAGGGAAACTCCAACTGGGTAGAAGACCATTTTCAGCCGAGGTCCAGGGAGAAAACTCCAAATTATTGCAGAACATTTTAAGAACGATAATTTTACAATCTTCAGAAACAAAACAAAAACATCTGCAGTTTAAATTATTATAACAAATCGAGTATAATATAAAAACATTGGTTAAGAATCTATACAAGGTATGTCACAATCATTTAATGTATAGAGAAATTTTAGACATTTTGCAGAGAAATTAAACGTAAGTTAGTATAATTCAAATAGGAACTGCAAGATGAAATGAGGGAAACAGACTTATGGTATATTTAGAAAGAAAGTCAGGGAATGGTATTTGATAGCAATAAGGAAATAAGTGAAGAAGGGAGAGTAAGGAGGTATAAGGAATGAAAATGCACTTGCTCACATTAAGGGATATAGTTTATCCTGGTTTTGAACAAAACAGAGACAGATTTTAGCTAGGAAGTCTTTCAGAGTCGTTTAGAAAGATGGATGTGCAGCTATAAACCTGATGGATTCACATAAGGAGTTCCACCCTTAGCAACATTGTACAAGTACAGACAATGCCCAGCAGATTTTCTAGGTTTGTAGACAGACAGGAGGTTTTGGTCTCTGGATTGCAATGACTGACTGGGAACATAGTTATATATGTCTTTTTAGTGCTGAACAGGCAGATGGATGCTAGGTAATGTTTCAAGTGGTAAGAAGCTGTGTATATGTTAGTTGATGAGGCAGTTCTAACCAATTTAAACTTTTTAGTGCTATACAGTGGTGGGTTCTGAAAGGTGTATGTGCTGCAAATTTAGCAACTTTGTTATAGCATTGTTCAACTTCTAATTCTTGTGAAGCCAGGAGGTTAGTAAGGATGGGGGTTCCATAAAAAAGTGTGGGGAGGAGATAAGTAGTGACAAGTGTAGTTTTAGTTGTATCCGTGAGAAAGTGTTTGTCTCGGCAAAACATACTTAGTTTTTGATGTGATTTTCTTAGCAATTTTGTATATGTAAAGTCAAATTTAAGATTATCATCCACTATTACCAATAATAGTTTGCTATGAGAAGTGACTTCAATGGTTGTATTATTCAGAGAGAGAACTTCAAATTTTGTTTTTTGTTTTTGTTTATAGATTTTGCATTGTAAACAGTTGTGGAGTGTATATTCAACGCAACCTTAAAGAACATACATCTTAATCTAATTTATTCATTCTGAATCTCAAATACATCTGGGAGTTTTGTGCTTCATAAATTTTATATTTCAGAAATGTCTATGTTCCTTACCAGGTGACTTTGCACTGATGTGTTTTATGAAAATTTTACTAAGTAATCAGCTGGCACAGTGATCATCATATTAGCTATTCATATTAAAATCACCTTCATAAAAACTTTTAATCTGTATCCACACTGTAAGTGAGGATGAGCAGCAAACATGAAAGGACAGATAGTGTATGGATTAAACTCATTTGGATTAAGAAGATTTGTAGCTACTTTAAATAACAAAAAACGGTCTTACTGCAAGCACTGCTACATATATACAATACAGTCCGGTAAGTTGTTCCTTATAGAAATCCAGCAGACCACTTAGGGATGTTGACAGGCTCAGTGCTACAGGAAGAGGACCTCTCTGACCAAAGAAGTTTTTTTTTTTTAAATACAATTCCTTGCTTTTAACTGCATCTGTTTATTTATTTTTGTTATTTTTGTGAAGTTAGTTTATTTTTTTTAATTGCATGCATTGCTTTTTGTTTCCTTTTGCTTTTGAGAAGTAGTCACTTGTTTATTTATAGTACAACATTTCATATTTTTTCTGCTTTAAAAAAAGGTAAATGATAGGGAATATTTACAGTATAAAGAAATGCATACCTAATAAGTTTGTATGTGTGTACATGAATGGACAAGTGTGTGTGTGTGTGTGTGTGTGTGTGTGTGTGTGTGTGTGTGTGTGTGTGTGTGTGTGTGTGTGTGCTTCATGCCATGTTTTCAATATTATCAGACTGAACACCATCAGAGCACTGTTTCAAAAATTTTGAGCCATATTTCTTTGACTATACCCATTATATTGCAGCAGGATGGTTCTGAGTGGAGGAGGGATGTACTCTATTGCACTTTATTATAATGTAAACAGAAGATTCCATATTTTAAAATAATTCAGAAAATCATCATTTAGCATTATACAGTTTTGTGTATGGTTTAGGACTATGACATTGTGATTTGCATTGTGTGAGCAGGAGCACGTAAGTTAAGAGTCTAGCACTAACTTAATTAGTAAGTGCTCTACTAAAACTGTTCTGCATTGACTAGACATGTGTGACTGAGCTTCCTAGAGAATCTGTTGCATTTTCCATTGCATTTTAGGACAACAGAGAGGAAACTTACATAAAGCAATAATAACAATAACAACAACAGCAATGACTTTTTATGCATTGCTTGCCAGTGGATAAATTGGCAGCTGAATTCTTTATTGTTTTTTTTTTTTTAATCCTTGTACTGCTGTGGATTGAGAAGTAAACTGTGGGACTTGACAGCTCTTTTGATAGGTGTTAAAGTACGTTAAACCACAGCTGTCTATTTAGGCATCTACTAGCAGGATTATTGTTCTAATTATTAAGCTTCACAGCAGTGTCAATTAACTCTGTAAATGGTGTTGCTCTCATTTCTATTTATTTTCTTTTTCTTGGCCTTTCTGCGATAATAATGCCTCTGGGTTTATGAGATTTGACTAACCATATTGCAGCATTCTGGATCTCCATCATCTAAGATATCCAGATACCCTAAGCATTTGTCGATTCATTTCCATTAACTTGTAGTTCCTGATCATCTCACTTTGAAGTGATTCTGCCTCAACTGCTTAACAGTTTATATTTCAGGTAACGAGACAGTCTGTGTTATAACTCATCACACTTTAAAGCTATAGTAAAAAAAACTCATATGGAAAATATCTGACCAAAGAGCTACGCCTGTACCTCAGACACTGTCTCCTCTCTTCATATCATGCTAATTCCACAGACCTAGAACAACAGACCTTATACCTTTGACTAAGGTGGAAGCCCACATTTGTTGCATAGATTTGTAGCTACTCAGAATTAGAGCACATTGAATCATTGACTGACAGGTGGATAGACCTGTCTAAGATCTGAAAATGGCTGGCCTACTGAAGAAGGAGATGGAAGAACACCCTGAGAAATATATATATATATATATATATAGATATATATATAGATATAGATATATAAAATACAGTGTGAAAAAATTCTGAATTATTTCAGATAAATGATGGAATGCAAAATAATTTGACAAATATTCACTCTTGATTCTAGGTCTATATGTTTACCAGCAATACAAGGTGACTAAATCTGCAGATCTCAAACAAGTAGCCTCTTCCAAGCAATAGACACATACGTCTCAACCTACAAAATCAAAAATCTGGACAAAGCCCCAAGAAAAGTAGGTACAACTGCCAAAAATCTATATGATGATTAACATAAAATTTGCATATATAATTATGTAACCCCACCCACTCAAGTGGAATTGTGGAATACCAGCATTCAAATGCAAATTGAAGAACAGACAAAGGATTAAACACAAAATATAACCAGAACAACAGTATTTTATTTATATAAACATTTGGACACATATCAGACTTTGAACTTGTGTAAAATTAAAATACAATTTACTTTTATAAAAATAAAATTAACTGCATTGAATCAAAAGAGATTTGGACAGGTGATAAGCAACAGCAGACCCCATGTAGAAAAATCAGAAAAAAAAGGGGTGGGGTTTGATCATGGAACTTTATATTTCATTGTTTCATCTGCAAATAAAGTGTCTGTTGCCCTTGAAGAATAAAGTGCCTAGTTTACATTAAAAAATGACAAGCCAGTAATATTGCAATAGGGAATGCATGGCAAACTGATAACAGGTTCATAGTTACTAGGTATCTCCTCCAAAGGAGGACATTCTCAGGACTTCAGCATCCACCACATTTTAAAAGTACAACACAGTACAATATCAGCCATCCATATACATACTGTGGGAGTAGAACCCACAGCCTTTTGCATCAAAAGCAACCAAACTACCTGTTATGCTACTAACACAAACAGGGATCACATAAGCAGCCCTAAACTTCTCTTCCCCTGAAGCTCTCAGATCCTTGTAAAATCCACTTGGCACTCAACCATATCTCAACTTTGCAGCACAAGAAATCTGGAAAAACACATTTATTCAGGGGGTCATAGGCCCAAAAACCAGAGACACATTTTAAATCTTGGAAAGTTGCTAGAATAAAATGTTTTGTGTTGCCATGTGTTTCTTGAAAGATAGGAAGATTGAAACTTAAATGGCTATCATTAGTTAATTCATTTGTCACTAATTTGCCAGAAAGCCACACATTTTAAGAGGAACAGACCAAAATAATTCCATATACTCTGAGGAGTTGTGCCCATATACTCAAGTCCTCAAGTGATACGGGTAGAGAATTCAGGCTCTTGCTCTTTGTACCTAAGGTACAGGGTTCAAGCCTGAGCAACACTAACCAGCAGTTATGCTTAACTGGGGCATTACACACAGACACACACACACAGTCACTTGAATATAATACACTGACAGACTAAGCAGCAATACACACACACACACACACACACACACACACACACACACACACACACTCGAATACAATACATAATGGACAAAGCAGCAATTCACACACACACTTAAATACAATATGCTAATGGCCTATGCATCAATTTACACACACACTTGAATACAATACTTTATTGGACTAAGCAGCAATTCACACACACTTACAGTTCCTGAAAAAGATGGAAGCAGAAGCAACCATTTAAACCCAACCCAAGCATTTGAATCTAAGATGGATGGACTTAGAATCGAAGGACTACACACACATTTGAATTGAATATAATATGCTAATAGACTAAGCAGCATTTGAATTGCAGCAATCACACACACACAGCAACCCAAGCATTAAACAGCATTTCAATTCACACACAAATCAACTGAAAATGACAGAAGCAGCAAGCAACCCAAGCAAGCAAGCATTTGAATCCAAAACTCAACCCAAGCATTTTAATCCAACACGGACGGACTTACTTAGAATTGAAAATACAGACTTACTTAAGAAGCGAGCTGACCACACAAACCAGTTTGAATTGTATACAATATGTTAACTGACTAAGCAGCATTTTAACTGAAATTATACAAGCATTAAGCAGCATTTTGATTCACACACACATCTCTTGAAAAAGATGGACTAAAGGCAAATGTTTGAATTGAAAAAGCAGCACAGCCCAGACTATGGGACTAAGCAGCAAGCAATCTATTCAATACCCAGACTAGGGGATAAGCAGCAAGCAACCCATTCAGTACGGACTAAGCCCTGACACAAACACGTTAGAGCAGCATTATTTAGAATTGAAAATACTTACAAATCCAACACGGCCTTACCTAGAAGTGAGCTGTCCCCCAGCTCTGCACTGCCTACAAATGTTTTTTCTTACCTGGAGGCTTTCTCATCCTGAACTGCGGACATGAGTGGGTGCTGGGTGGACTCTGCAGAACATAAATTGTGCACAACAGAACAACTCTGCTCCAATTGATGCCATGCTGCTATATTCCCTATTTCCATCCAAAACAGTTTATCTGACCGAGTCTGTCACACGAAGCTGATGTTCTCATGCATGCCCCTGTAGGCTGGTGATGCTTGATAATGTCAGCCATAAATTTAAAGCTGTATATATAAAAACAAAAAAAAAAAAAATCAGGAATAAAAGGGGCCACTCAGGAATTTGTGGCACCCCATTATTTTGCCTCAAAACCGGTAAATACTGAGGAATTTGGTGCAGTTGAGAGTTCTGAATACTCATCAATTAGATATTATTCCATCCTGGTCTGCTTTACCTCAGAATGTTTTTAAAAAAAATGCTTAGGCAATTCTGGAATCCTGGTAAGAAACCGAAGGAAACTAGGTGATTGGGTGTATACTGAGAATGACTTTGATACCACTACGGCAGCAAAATGCAAGTAATTTGTAACTACACTTGCAATTTTTCATAGCTATATTATTAACTTGAAACTGTATTAAACTGTTATGCTGAAGAGGTCATTCTTAGTTTTCCCAAAGATTTTATTTATTCTTCTTGACCAGGATTCAGAAACAGGCCTAGATGTGAGAGGTAAGGCTGCATCAAAAAAGGTCCTTTCAGCGTGATTGCAGAAAATATGAATTTGGGAGTGCATTAGCTGAAAAGAGAAAAATATCTAATTACTGGCTAATTTTCAAGTACAGGGGATGAGGTGTTTGTCAATGAGTCAGCAGATGACAGTGGCAGTGGGGTAACAGGTCGCACACTTGTTTTTGATGCATAAGGCTGTGGGTTCTATTCCCACAACAGATAGATGGATTGCTGACACTGCAGTGCAGCATAAGGGAGGTGACCCATCTACATGAGTTGATGGTAGCTCAGGTGGGTGTAAAAGATCCCATGGAACCTATCAAAAACAGTAGAAGTTTTTCATACCCTGCCCAAATTTTCCCTAGTGATATAAATGCCTCCTCAGGTTTCATTATAAAATAGGCCACTAGCTATGTGGGCCAAACCTGGATTACAAAAGATAAATAAAAATAAATACAAAATTGTGTCAGTCAACTTATGTTTGATATATACAGGTTTTATCAAAACTGCCTTTGAGCATTGAGCTGTGGTGAATTTATATATTCATATGTGAAGATGAGTACACAGTTCAGCTATGCTAATATGGTTTGAAAGGAGAGGTTTTCTTTCTGCACCCCACAATTGCTTATCTTCAGTCTAGATTCTGTTGGGACACATTGCACAGAAAGCTGAAACAAGTAAATTCCATACAGATATACAGTTTGTGAATAAAGACATAAAGATTTCCAATCCTCTTTAAAAATGGGCAGCCTAAAATTGGGCCTTTTAGCTATACTATTGAATAATTATTGTTCTTCTCCCTCACTCCACCACCCCACCTATTCCTTCTGGCCAATAGTAAATCTTTCAGGAATAATTTCTGTGGTTTCACTGCTTGGATGTTGGATAATGTACTGGGAAATGTACCCTTTTCCCTAATTGAACTATGCACTACTTTGTTGTGAAGAAGATATTAATCAAAGTATGATGGTTCTAATTAATGTTTTTGTACATATTTATGATAGTCCTTTATCACACTAAGAATACATCTAAAATGTCACCACAGACAAAGGCTAACTACAGTCTTATCAATAACTCTGCAAGCTGAATCTGCAGCCATTGATTAGATGGTATTTACTTGCAAACAGGGACAGAGCCATATCAATTACTCTTGAGTGCAGGTGCTTCATGCAATGTAAGTGGTTTATTTAACCCAGACAGAAAAAATTAAAAACAGGAGATGCTATCTTCTAGAATGGCAATATTCAGAAGGATGACCTATAATGTAGAATATCATCTAGGCTTGCTTAATGATTAAAAGATAGTGGATTTTCAGGGTTTAGCTCTGTCTTAACCCAAAGCAGGCTTTACTTTCACATCTATTTGCTGTCACACTCTTCCCCTCAAGACCATTCCACATGTTATGACAAGTACTTATGTTCCCTAATTTAAAATAGCAATAACTTGTGAAATTCATTCAAGCTACCTAATTATAGATTTATTTCCAACATAAAAGAAAAAAAATCTGTTCTTAACATGCCATAATGAAACAGACATTACTTTCTTATCCTAAGACAATCTATTGTCTGAGTGAATGCCTGGATAACTAAAGTAGAGAAGAAAACAGAGCGCTTGAAATACCCTAAATCTAGGACTTATAGCTTACAATATTTATCTGGTTTATTTTACAACTCTGAGACATTTCATATTGTACTATATTATAAATAAACAAGTTAAGTCATTATCAGCAGATGACCCATGATTGCAGATTTTCTTATAAAACTGTTGTCAATGGATATGATTCTGTGGCAACCTGATCAGATATGACATCTTTTTGGAAATAAGCTAAAGAGCTTGGCTATTCTAGATCCGCCTTTTATAGTAACTTTCATAGACAAGAAACTCCTTTGGCACATTTAGAAGATGACTGATTTCTCTGATAAGAAACAATTTGTAATAGTAAACTAATAAATACATTTCTGAATTTTAAACAAATAAAAAAATATGCAAGCAAAGAATGTTGCTCAAGGAATGTTGCTCAAGTTCAAATGCAATAAGGTGCCACTATTTTTCAACAAGAATAACTAAAAACATTTAAAATCTATGCCATCCTAATATTTTTCCTGATGCCCTGCCCAAATTCCCCTTAGTACTATAAATACCTCAGTGAGTCTCCCCTGAAAAAAGGCTACTAGCCTAGTGTAACTAACATCGTTAACAATGGAAAAATTAAATAAAATAAATAAATAAAAGTAAATAAAATAAAATAAACAAGTTTGAAAGAAGATCTCAAGAAAATTAACATCATCTTAACTTCATTCCAAAATAATATCAGGGCTTCATTCAGAAATGTAGGGGTGTCTGCACAGAGATTGCATTCTAGGGCAAGCCAGAAGAAGGCAGCATATGACTTAGAATCATGTCTGTCTAATGTGTTTCTGGGAAAACTTAGCTGATAGATCATATCACCCTGCAATGCAACATTTACACCTGAGTAATATTAACAAAAAAAAATGGATGACTAGCTAAAATCATTAAGGATGTTTTAGTAGCTCCAACAAAGATGTAATATTCAATCATTTGAAAAAGTGCTGAATTGTTTTTGATAGATGCAAGTATCATTAGTAATAAAGTGGATGAATCTGAAGCAAGATTTGTTACAGAAGGTTATTGTTTAGTATGTTACTGAAACTTTGTTACTGAAACTTTAGGTTTAGTATTATGAACTTTACCCCATGTTATTCCAGGATCCTAAGAGTAATAATAGCATAAGGAACATACACATTGTGGTATAATTTTTATATAAGCAACATACAGATTGTGGTAATAATTTATATTTCAATTTGAAAATATACTATCTTTACAAAGTTGTACTATGTTTACTGGTGAAATAATTAGTCTCAGTTGAGACAGATAGGGTGACTCATAGTTTTGCACAATTTTTGTCACCTAATATGGTTAAAACATTCATGAATGTTTATTTCAAAGCCTCCAAAATATTTTAGGAAAAGTTTGTAATAGCTGGTGAACTAAATTTAACAAATGTATGTTGCTAATCCTCCTTCAAACCATGCATATCATTTTCATATATTGTAGAAACTAATGTTTTAAATACTTTTGCTTGACAGATACTGAGCCTACCTGTGATGGAAGAATTATGGATGTAGTATGGATTAGGAATGCATTTCTTACTGTTGTGTTTCAATCTTGGAATTTTAAAAGGAATGTATTAGATGTGTTTGGGATTAAAACACAACACCTCCAAAACGGTGTGTTGATCTCACTACTGCTAGGCTAGCAGGAGCCTTTGGATAGAAAGGTATTAAGTATTCTGTTAAGAGGTCTGTTTTCCCTTCACCTTGGAAACCCCTAGCACAGTGATTAATGCCAAATTACAAACAGAAACATTTATAGAAAGCCTTCTGTTTAGACATTGTTAGAATCATGGGATTATGAAAGAAAGTATTAGCTCTTTTTACAATTCAAATTCAATACTTTTCTAATTCTGTGCTGGTGTAACTGCTGCTGTACTAACAAGAGCCTCTGAAGAGATAGTTGCTGAGTATTCTCCTTAAAAGCCCCTTTTCCTTTCTGCATATTTAATGTTTTGTATTTCGGTTAACCTTAATTTCTAGGTATTTTCCTAAAAAATGTTACTGTCCTATAGTTATTCTAGTACAAACAGGTGGAAAATCTAGCAACATTTCTCATTCCATGCCTAATAAGTTAAATTAATCTAGTGGTTAAAGTTTTTGAATGAGTTTTACTTTCATTTCTCCCAAAAGCTGCCAGGCAGTTAATTGATATTTTGCAACATGGATTTATCTCTAGCTTTTAATGTCTAAGTAGCTTCTGGGAGCTCCATGACAGTTTCACTGAGTCTTTGGAGAATAGATTAATACCAGACATTATTTACTTGACTTGTCCATGGCTTCTCATTCTGAACCACATGACAAGATTCTTCAGGTCATGAGTTCACTGGATTTTAATATGCATGTTATTTCATGGGATAAGCAGTGGTTTGTAATAGAAAATGTAAAGTTAGAGTCAAAAACTGATTATCAGATGAAAAAATTGTTAATGTCGGTGTCCCTTATGGGTCTGTACTGGGGAAATATCTGTTTATTTACAGCTTCTTTTCCCACTAGTGATTGTGTGTAAATTAGTAATTTTGTACACAGCACTAAAGTTTGTATGAGTGAGAAATATGAATGACCAAAGGATTTTACAAAACTTTTTGCAGAGATTATATAATGGATCTTGTTGTTGTTAACAACAACATATAATGGATCTAATATCAATACTGTTTTTTTTAATACTGCCAAATGCAAGCTGCTTCATTTTGGATTCGGCATTAAGAAATACTCTTATCCCATAAATCTGGAAATGCTACAAGAGCCAATGATTGTAAAGATCTAGGCATTGTTATTGACATTCAGTTGAAGTTAGATGCCAGAACCTCTTTAGTTTAAAGAAACTGTAACTGCATAATGAAAACTATCCTTCCTTCTGTATGCAATAGGAAAGAAAAAGCTACTGATACCACTGTATAAATATTGATAAGAACAGATACTGAATATTGTGGGACTGTTTGTATGTATAATAACAGCTCACTGAAGAAGCTAGAGAAAATTCAAAAAATCATATGACACTGATTGTCATGGTGTATCACCTAGGATTAAAGATAGACCAAAGTCTTTTAATTCATATCCAGTACATTATAAGTATCTAATGGGGTTATTTTTTGATGAAGAAAAGGTTTAATAATAAATTATTGGCATCAAAAATAACAGCATAATTTACGTCTCGTATGAGGTATACTAGAATAATAATTTGTTGTGGAAATACATGTTGCTAAGATAAAAACTAAGAAGAGTAACTTCAGTACAGGTTTAGTAAAATTTGTAGCTACCTACCAATCACTGCAAGACAAGTGTCAATGCTGTCTGCTGTTAAAGTTCATTTAAAAAGACTGTTTGTTGATCAGATATATGATTTATGTCATTCTGGTACCACTCATAGGTATTCTGTTTGAGATTTCACCTTTACTATGCTGCTACACTGAACACTGATCATTGAATCAATATTAATGCAAAAGCCTCAGACAAAACCATGTGAGCAATAGAATTACAGCAGTATCTCACCTAATCCAGTTTGCAGCAGCTCGTTTCTCTGCCCAGCACCCCTTCAGCAGCTTTCATTTAAACTTGAATGAACTGCTATAGCAACCAGAAACCCCACTGACACATTCTCTGAAAAAAGATGCAATAAGTAATCTCTCCACCCATACAAGATGTCAAGTACCCAGGCAAAGAGATTAAAGCACATAATGCATTTTTTATTCATTGAAAGATTTTCAGTGTACAATGTTGAAGTAAGTTATTGCAGTTTTCAGATCGAGCACTGCTGAATTGCATGTCTGTCATAGAACAATCTGCAAAATACTTGAACTCAGTTAAAAGACTAAGCTTTAAGGGTCTTTCATTCAGAAGTTAGATCCAAAATACTGCATTCAGGAAATAAACACATTGCATTACAAACACAAAAAGTACCCATTTACTTATCTTTTAAGATATAATAATACCCCCAAAATAAACAACATTGATGATAAATACCTGAATTGCATTCAATGATATTCTGTATTAAGTTTCATTGAACCTTTTTCATTATGGATTGCATCACAACCAACCTTTTTTTTTTTTTTAACTTATACCCAAAACAAACAGACGCGCACACACACACACACACACACACACACACACACACACACACACACACTCACACATACAACCAAGCCACGCTATCCTTTGCATCTGATTAAATAGAGTCCTGGAGAATCAAAACGCCCATCAGATTTTTTTTTTTTTTTTTTTAGTAAAATACACTTAGACACACACACACACACACACACACACACACACACACACACACACACACACACACACACACACACACACACACACACACACACACACCATCCCACCCTCCATCTTTGTTTAAGCAGAATGATCGAGAATCAGAACACCTTGCATCAACCTATTCTTTAATGACCTGTATCCAGTTAGGAAATATGATGTGTGAATATTTTGGTAATTTGAAAGAATCTTTGTAAGAGACAAGGCCCTCTACATTTAATGCACACTACAAAATATTACTTAGAACCAAAACTTCCTAAAGGAGTCAAATGCATAGGATAGGATAGGATAGGATAGGATATGATAGGATAGGAGCGGACAGGACAGGAAAGGAAAGGAATTTAGATATATTCATAGTTTCTGTTTTTCTGTAAGTAGTATCTGAGACAGGCAGAGTTTTCAATAGCTCTAACACTTTGAAAAGAAAGTCTATTTCAAAACAAGGGAATTTAGATATATTCATATGACCTTTAACTGATTTTCTGTTTTTCTGTAAGTAGTATCTGAGACAGGCAGAGTGCTGAATAGCTCTAACGCTTTGCCTGAAAAGAAAGTCTATTTCAAAACAAGTCAGTGAAACACAATTAAAGGAACTATAACAGTACCAATTTTAATTAAAAGATAACAGTCCAGCTAAGAATTACTTTTACTAAATGTGCAAATTCTGTTTTCCCTTGAGTAGGGCTCATGTCTGCTCCATGTACACACCAAGCGTATATATGCTTAGACTAATTCTTTGAAATATTCCAGAGGGATGCTGTCCTGCAGACACTTCCTTTTTCAGAAGTGAAAGAAAACATTACTATTTAAACAAAATGAGCAGATAATTCATAGATTACAGTGACAGTGATGATGTTCATGACAAACCTTTGATAGGGAGGTAACATGTGGAACCTATACAATAATTCAATATTTTAAGAATATTTCTACATCTCATATATAGTTCACTTATAATTACAAATTGTTTGCTTAATAAATTATTTTTTCATTCATTAAATTGTAAATTGTTGATAATCACAATTATATTATTGTCACAATATGAAACTGTGCATCAACTGATTATGCAAATCTCAGATGTTATTGTTGTCACAGAGCACCACAATTGCACTTCAAAAATGGGAAACAGACAACCTTGTTAAGCAACGTTCTAATGTCAGAGCTTTACTCTTGATGTAAATTTCTTGTTATCCATTTTCTGAAAACATAATACGTTGGTTAAGAAAGGAGACCCAATTCTAATCCTCTAAGTTATTCTTACAAGTGTGTACTCATTGGCTGGATTTAAATACGATCCACTGTGATCAATGCTCTACCCAGGTAAACATATTTAAATAAATAAATAAATACATAAATAAATAAATAAACATATCAGCATAAGTGACAGCAAAGACTGAGAAACTAAGATACTTTTATCACTGGGAGTAAGTTGTATCATAGTATCACAGGTCATTATGCATATATTGTTCCTATCCCACCAAGATGCAACAGCACACCATTTTGGGTTAAGACAACCCTTTATTGATCACAATTTATTAGTCACAACCATACATTTTGTCTAACTAAAGATAATGCATAAACCTCAAACATAACAAGTAACAGTAGGCATTGTCATGTTTCTCTCCTCTGACCCACATGATGTAAGCAGCGTAAACTCAACTTCTCACTTACTCACAACTTCCCATTAGAAGCAGAGTGACCCTGCTCACTTCAATAACTAACTAACTAACTAACTAACTAACTAACTAACTAACTAACTAACTAACTAACTAACTACCTTGTAAGATTCAAAAACATAAACACCAGAGGGAGAACAGAAGATGACCCTCTTTCATGCCCATTAGCCTGAAAACAGGCTATTCACCCTCCCAAAATAACTACAATGTCCTCACCAAACTTTCCAAAAACAGCAACAGGTGCACAATGAACAGGTCCAAGCTCAAGTCATTCAGGTGTACTCCATTATTCCTAAACCACACTGGATCCCTGTCATCAAAATCTCTGTGATCACTGGTATGAATACCCAACTACCATAACTGCCTTGAAAGCCTAAAATTAATGAAATGCTGGAAAACACTCAATACCCATAATCACATTCCTCCAAACCAAATGAGGCACAGTTTCCAACCACATGATAATCATGGAAGGAAGCCTACTCTTTAAGCTTGCCAAGTCTCTCATCACCTAAAAAAAATACTAACTGAACTTTTGGAACAATACCCAAATCATCTGCTAGGTGGACAATCAAAATCCATAGGATCCCAATTTGAAAGCATATCTCTACAAACTCGTCCTTGAGCTGGCACCACCTGAGTCCTCCAAAACCATGCCTGACTCATGTACACCTGAAAAAGAAAAAAATTATCAACAAACTCTGCAAAACTAATTTTATAAAACTAACAAAAGTAACACAAATGTGGCCATTTTTAACTTTAACGCCCACACCACTAAAAAAATTGTCTGAATTAAAAAAAAAAACTTCCTGTCACACAATTGCTCTTGCCAAACCACCAAAGCCACCAAACAGGCATCAGTTCCAAGAAAGCTATGTACTACTTACACTTATCTTCTCAATCATCTGGCCAATGGACTGCAAACCATTCCGTATTAAAATATACCCTCATCCCTTTTCCCCTTGCAGAGTCTGAAAAACTGCAGCTCTTCCTGATTGACCCAGTCTTCCTGCCAAAATGAGATGCCATTGAAATGGTCAAAAAATGATGACCACAATTCTAAATCTGCTCAAACAAGCTTGCTAATCCTTACCCAATGATGCTTGCGTCTCCCTCCTTTTAACAAAAAGGTTTGACTTGGCCTAATTGCCTGACATGTGAAGTTGAAGAGACCCAAAAGATCCATGACATCCCTGATCTGTAATTTATCTTTCACCATTACCCATGCTATCTTCCCTTTCAGTCACTCTATCTTCTCAAAAGGAAGACAGAACAAGCCCTGTTTAGCATCCACTGTCAGAGCCAAAAACAAATAACCCCTTGACTGGATCTTCCAACTTCTGCTTCACCAATGTAACACCCTACTCTTTATATACAGCAAGGAACACCTGCATACCTTCTGCAGCCCCCTCAAAACCTTCAGCCACTAAAAGAAAATCATCTGGGTAATGAACAGCCTTCTGTGAACCTTGCCTTTGCTGTCAGACCCAATGAAGTGAACAGCAAAATTTCTAGAATGTGGCACAAGCCACCAAGCATCCCATGTGCATGGCCTTGCAAAAATAAAGTTTATTGTCTACAACTATACCCCATGACAGCCATTTTTCTTCATGCATGGACAGCAAATGGAATGCAGGTTCAGTATCGACCTTTAATCATTGTCTGGGAATCACCAGTTGCCTTCTTACAGATCAACCCCAGTCTTGACACTTGAAACTGACAAAAGGAAAGTACTCAAAAGGGCCCAGCAGCCTGCCCTTGTGTGATTTCTTCTCAGCCAAAGCTTTCAATACCATCTCATTCCCATGCACAGAATGGAAATTCCTACAAACCGAGCCATCCCCACAAACCCTTGACTTGATAGACAGCCCCAAAAAAAGACCCAAATAGACTCATTCTCTGATTCTGGAATGTAAATCAGCATTTGGGGCAAAATCTGCACTTTAATGGGTGAATGAGAAATCTGGTTTACCCCTCTATCCTTGAAAGGACATACCTCCCCTCTGTCCCTGTAAAATACCTTGCCCTCTAAACCCTTGCAGACCTCAGGGAGAGAAAGGACCCAGTATCAATTAACACAGAACCCCCATGTATCAGATTACCCTCCAGACAGGCACACTGAGACACTGGGTGTACACCAGCAAAAATTAAACAAGTATGCAAAAATCTGCATGCCCCCTACATATGCTAACCCACATTAAATGTCCACCACACACAGCCTGTCTCTCTCCATAACTTACCCAACCAGAAAACAACACCCAGACTATCTATCATTGTGACTAGCCAAATATCAGGGTGCATCACATCCCATCTCATTGACTGATCCATGGATTTCTGGTTTTGGAACCGTTGATCATACTACATCCAAGCATTCCCAGCACAGAACCACTGAGCCTCACGAATCATGAAAAAATAAGCCAAAAGCAGTAAAGCCTGTGAACTATTATTCTCCAAACAAACCACCATATAATACACAAAACCAAGTATCCGGTACTCCCACATCCTGGTTGTAAGCCTTCCAACCCACCTCCAATCTAACACTACTAATGCTGCCAATAGATTTTTGTAACTTACCATGTCAGCTTTCACAAAAGGCTGCACAGCTTCCACATCAATTAACTCAAATATGTCAACGTATCTTCTGTTTAACTGATGTAAGAATATGTGGGTTCAGAACCCCCCTGCCCCTGTGTTTGGCAACCCCAGAGTAGCCAACTAGTACCCTGGTCAAATCCCAAAATCAGAAACCACATCATGATGTGATGAATCATCACAATCCAAACTTGATCCTGGACTTCCCAATAAGGATTCTGTCCTATCACCCCCACTTGCCACCTCACTCTGCACCTACTCAACCTCCCAAAAGGGATATCAATCAACCCCCAACCCACAATATTAACATTTTGAAACATTTCATCTACACTTTCTCCCCAATCCCCCACACCTGGGAGCTGTGAATTCTGCACTGCCTGTACCTGATCCTGACATAATAGCATTACCTGCAATTGCTTCCAAACTCACTCCACTGGCTGCAACATCTGTGACATCTCTAACTGCCAACTTCTGTACCTGTTTCCCTCTTGCAGCCAGAGTCATCTTCACTGCCTGCATTCACCTTTTCCTCCTAGAAGTACTGGACACATCCGACATACAGGACTCTCCCACTGGCCTTTCTCAAAACAACTCCTCTGCTTAAGCCACAATAGCTGCCCATCTCTGTTTCACACTGCAAGATCTTGCCATGTGCAAAAGAAAGAAAAGCGTTAATAGTCAGAAAAAAAAGAGGTTGTCACTTGTTACATGACAGAGTATTGAACAAACCCTGCTATATCTATTCCTTGCTACTGATACCTATTCTGAGACATTAAAATGGGCTCATCCATAATTACTAGGCTAGCTGCCCTTGGAGAAATATTAACCCTAAGCAATTTCCCCTTTCAGAGGTAAGAATCAAACCCTGCATCTTGTATCTATTTACTAAACACCTTACCCATTACCCAATCTCTGATACCCCACCCAATTCTAATATATAATTTGTTCTGTAACCATAACATCTTTACTGTCTGTTTATGCTTTCTCTGGTATGCAATCTCTGATTTAGATATATTGTTTATTATGCAATCAATATGTCCTCTGTAAGCAGGGATATGACATAGTAAGCACCCTGCATGAAGTCTTGTGATTATAATTGCCTATGTACAGTTATAATCAAAATACATAAATAAATAAACAAATGCATACATTCTGTGGAAAAAGCAATGGCTGCTTTACAGCATCAAACACTGGTATTCAGAGGACCCAGGTCTGTGTCCATATCTGTATGTTGTTGTTAAGGATAATGCATCCACCTCACAGACAGAACTCTGCTTTCATTCACCTGGTTCCATATTGCCTCACTGCTTCTACAGACCTCCCCCCCCACGTCTTTGCCTAAAAGACTGTAAGCATTATGCTTCATTTTCAGGATGGATGACCAGAATGTCAACCTCCCCTTAAACATAAAACTATCAATTTAATGGTTGAGTGGCTCCAGCTGCAACTGCACATGCACAGCAAAGAACTATTATTCAAAGCTGCTTCTCAGCCCATGAAGAGCCCTGGAACCTGTTGCTTTACAAACCGCACACCAAATAATGACAGAAGAGTAATAACTCAGTAAGATGTGCAAAGAAAAAGCCAAATTAATGTTCTACAACCACCAACAAAAACTTAAATCCAGGCAGCATAGACTACCGCCCAACAACACTCGCACAAAAGCCTAAACCCAGCCCTGAGAGATGCATACTACCATCATCCCAAACACTGACCACACGATGCCACCAATGAATTCAAACTGATCACCAAGGCCCCAAAACAACACAAAAGGGAGTACTACTTGATGAGACATCAACGACGAAAACCCACCATCAACGATTTACAGCAAAATAACTATTAGACGCCCAAACAGCCCTGACCAAATAAGTATAATCAAAAGCATACAGTAAATGGAACTCGAACCCTGTTATACTGCCATACACAGACCAGCATCTACTGCAATAACCCAGAATCCCTAACCCTTAAACAAAACTGCACTAAAGAAAAAAAAAAAAAAACAGAAACCCCACAATCTCCTCCAACTTCCAGACCAAATTTATCCAAGGCCTTCCTGCGCCTCAGTACCTACTGGTCATCTTTGACAGAATACTTGCAGAATCAAGCTCATGCCTACATCTGATATCCCCACCTCAAAACACCTGCACAAAAGTAGGCTAACTCTGCCATGCCATTACCTCGCATCCTCTCCAATCAGCCCTTCCCCTTACCTTAATCCTTCCTTGTCTGCAATACTGCAACAACTTCCTTACCACTTCCCCTTTAAAACTCCCCTGTCCAACCACATATCCACCACCCCCCACCTCCCCACATCCTCTTCCTCACATGATAGGTGTCCCTGGACAAATTAGTTTGAGTCAAAACTGTACTTATGCAGCGGTCAGAAAACTTAGCAGGACACTTGATATTTATCAAAGATGATCCAATCTGCAGGCACCTCTCATTTACAAATAAATGAAAAAAAAAATTTGGATACGCAAAACAAATTATTTTGGACATAGTCATTGCAGTAATACAAATTTGTGGTAAAAGATAACTCATACCTTTGTCAGTGAAAAGAGAGATATAAAGCTGTAAAGGTTTTAGAAGGCTGAAATATGTCCTTGGGAAAGTATTGGTCTGCTCAGAATCACGCTGTATCGAGAACCAAACTCAGTATTGTTTTGCTGGTCAGAGCAAAGCATTAAATATCAGTCAGACAGCTTAGTGCATAGTTATTTATTAAGCTTGCAGTCCAGTGGACCACTGGAAAGCCTAGCCAAAATTTGCTGTTGCAACTAAGCACTGTCTGGTTAACACTCAAGGTCACAAAGTAGGTAAATGTGAAATGCGGGAATAAAACCCTGTACCCAGAAATTACAGCTCACATTCTTAACTGTCTCTGGCACTGCCATTTCAAAATTTCCTAGAGATACCCTGCTGTACAATACATCTAATCACTGACAGAAAATCATACACATTTGATTTGCACTGAGAAAGATCAGTGTGCGTATACCAGTTCAGCCATGCAGTCATCCAAACTAAGAAGGGTATAGTTGGAGAAAGAGCTGTAATATCCAGTTATGTGAGAGAAATGGACACTGACCACTTCAGAATTTAGCTCATTACAGCCAGGTGATGACTCTGTTTCTGCAGTTACATCCTACTGATGCCTCTAGGCGTCAAACATTGCTTGTTCAAGTGAAGTGTTATATATATAAAATGCCAATTTTTTTAGAGTTTCTGTGATTTAAAAAGCTTGTTCCAGCTACATATTGTACTTATTTTACTGCCTGCACTTCAAAAAAGTTGTTTTTGTGTTTAAATTACCTGTTTAACTGTTGTAGGCTACACACTCAAGAAAAATAGCTAAAGACTCAAAAGACAATCATAAGATATGCTCAGAACTAGTTCAAAATGATCCTACAGACATTGCCACAGCATCCATGGGCTCCTGTGGTCCCACTTCACAAAGCGGTGCCTCCACAGACCCTTATCTGCAAAGCCATGGAGAGGATCATAATGGACCTCATAAATAAAGACATGGTATCATTGAAAAACTCATCAGCTTAAATGTTAACCCATACATCACAAGATGGGTTGCAAACTGGTTGAGTGACAGAACCCACAGGGTCAAGTACAAGCAAACACAGGAGGGTTATGGCTGACAAAGTTTGCAGATGACTGCAAACATCTGACACAGATATCCTTCAGAAGGGTCTCACAGAAACGGATAACTGGTGCAAAGTTAAATGCCAAAATGCATAGTCATACTAGCTACCAAATAGGTGGCAATCCACTGAGCACAGAAGAAGTTATCAGGGACCTGGGGACCCAGGTTGATAGTAGTCTGTCATTCAACACCCATGTAGCTAAAGTAGTTAGGAAGTCCTTCTACATTGCCCACTTTACTCATCACTCATCAGACCAATGATAGAGTACAATGCCCCATGTTCCTCACCAAAAGGATAAAGGGTCTCAAAAATCTGTCCTATGCTGCCCGACTGAAAGAACTCCAGCTCTATTCAGGCCATGTCAAACCCAGATTTGATGAATATGCTTCACCTCAAAAATCTAGATCCATCAGAGCCATGGCCTTGTTCAAGAGAAATCTTGACCAATGGAAATTACCTCAGTGTCACTGCTCGACAGAGGCACAGCAAAATAATGGGTATAGTTCCCCATACTAAAGGATAAATGCCCTCGGGCAGATAGCCTAGTATGAACCTATGAACCTATGAACCTATAAAGTGTTTTTTATTGTATCTGCTTTATTTTCCGAAAAAAAAACAAAAAACAAAAAAAAAAAATACTTGTTTTCCCGCCTTTCTAAGCTAGTATAGTCCAGTTTTTATGTTAGTGCTGAATCCAGGGCTGTGTTACAAGTTTCTGTGTTTGCCCATACCTTACTTGGATAGAAGGAAGTTTCTCTGTTCACCTGTGAGAGAGGGGAGCATTGAGCAGCCTATCTGTCCCTGGAGGAGTGGTTTCAGCTCAGAAATTAGTAGTTTATTGGCCATTTCGAGCTAATTCCTAATCTCTTTCATTTCCCTGCTATAAAACCCACATTTGCAAGGTTTTTGCACTTATATACAGCTCAGCAAGCACCTCCCTGGTACTCTGCAGAGTTCTACAGCAACAGAGAGACAAAAGAAAGACTTTGGCGTGATTAACTATCATTTTTTCTGCATTTTCTTGCTGCCTTTAGCTAATTCTGCCTAAAAACTATTTTTTTAGAGTTTCTGTGATTTAAAAAGCTTGTTTCAGCTACATATTGCTGCATATTGTACTTATTTTACTGCCTGCACTTTAACAAAGTTGTCTTTGTGTTTAAATTGCCTGTTTAACTGTTGTAGGCCACACACTCAAGTGTGATAGCCATTTCTGTGCATTTAAAGTGTTTTTTTGATTGTATCTGCTTTATTTTCTGAAAAAACAAACAAACAAAAAAAAAAACAAAAATGTACTTGTCTTCCCACCTTCTTAAACTAGTATAGTCCAATTTTCAGGTTAGTGCTAAATTCAGGGCTGCGTTACAAGTTTCTGTGTTTGCCTATACCTTACTTGGATAGAAGGAAGTTTCTCTGTTAACCTGTGAGAGAGGGGAGCTTTGAGCAGCCTATCTGTCCCTGGAGGAGTGGTTTCACCCAGAAATTAGTAGCTTATTGGCCATTTTGGGCTCATTTCTATCTCTTTCATTTCCCTGCTATAAAACCTGCATTTGCGCGGTGTTGCGCTCTGGGCAGCACCAATTAGCTAGGGTATAACTATTCCGGCTCCACAAAGTTTACTCTTCAATTTTTTCCTTGGAACTAGACAAACTTTCAACTTAAGCACTCAAACCATTCACTTCTCAGCTCGGCACTTGCTCATAACTCATAGCAAGCACTAACAAACCTTAACACTAGACCCCCCTATACTGTAGAGAAGGACAAGGCTGTCTATTCGACCTTACCAGCCAATCAGCAAAACAGTTCACTGTACCTATCCAGGCATGTACAAACAGCAGTTTCTGGTGTACTCTCTGGTCCAACTAGTGAATCTGGGCATTTTGAGGCAATGTTACAACTGCATCATGTACATAGACAACCCTCTCCTCCTACCACCAAACACTAATACGTGTGAGAGATGCAATTATACAGCCAAACTGGAGGCTAAGTTCTCTCAACCCAAGACTGGACCAGACAGTCAAGAGGAGAAGGGAATTACTTGCATCACACCACCAGTCTCACATAGATCTATGAAACCAGCATCGGCAAAAAACACACATAAATACATGAAAACATACTCGGAGGCTATAAATAAAAATCTGCAAAAGCAACAGAGACCTCCAAAGCAGACAACCTAGCAACTACCCCCCCTGAACACAAACCATGAAACACATACTTCATAAAACCAGTATGCCACAAAATCACAGCCCTTAAGGCAAAATAGCATACCCAACACACTAGTAATAGGTGACTCTATAGTCAGGCACATTGACATCCCACTCACTAGGCTGAACAAAGAGAAGGTTACTGTTAGTGCTGGCGAGTGCCAGGATCCGACACATAACATAAGCACTCAGGTCACTCCAGAACAAGTACAGATATGACTCTGTCATTGTACATGTTGGTATGAATAACCTGAGCAGTACCTCCCTGGACTACATGAAAAGAGACATGGAGGAGCTCTCTGATCATGTAGCCCAGGCTGGTATGACCCTGACCCTGAGTAGCATCCTGCCCTCACCAAGAATGATACCACAGTATAAAGAAAAAAATATCAATTTCAACAACTGGCTAAGCTTCTGGTGTCATTCAAAGGGGATCCGGTGTCTGTCAGCCTGAGATGACAGGCTCAGCAAGACACGCTGCTTCGCTATAGACAGCTTGCACCTGTCACCCCTAGGCTTTCGAAAATTGGAAAAAGCTCTTGTCACCCCCATAGTGCCTTTTTTAGGCAAGGCTCAAAAGACAAACCCACCGCCATAAATAGAACAAGAAACAAAAAACTGAGGGTAATGCTACTCAATGCCAGAAGTCTAAACCTCAAAATGCATGCACTCGAGACACTCCTCAATATGGAGAAAATTGATATATGTGCAGTAACAAAAACCTGGTTTAAGGCTCCAGAGAGCATTCCAGCACAACCAGGCTACAACTCATACCATACATTTCGGCCACAAAACCCGGGCCGAAATACAAAAGGCGGGGTCGTATCCATATTCATCAAGGATACCCACAACTCCAGGTTAGTGGCACAGCATGATGCTTCAAAGATCATCCACGTGCAACTAACAATGGGCAAAACTGCAATTCAAATTGTAGCTTGCTACAGATCACCCACCATGTCCCAGAACCCCCATTCCGCATTTCTGGAAACACTGGGAACCATGAAGATCCTACCAAACACCCTGATATTGGGTGCCAGTTTACCTTTTTGGCTAGACTTATATAGGCCCTAGGGCCAATAGCCTAGTACCTACCTATGAACCTATGAACATCATGAGATGGGTTGCCAACTGGCTCATGGACAGAACCCACATGGTAAGAGTTGCAGGTGCTGGGTCAGACTCTAAACCAGTTACAAGTGGCGCTCCCCAGGGCTTTGTCCTAGGACCCCTCCTGTTCAGCATATACTTCTCGGAGGTACAGGCAAGCACAGGAGAACTATGGCTGACCAAGTTCGCTGATGACTGCAAACTAGGGACTATAATTGGCTCTCTGGCTGACACAGACATACTCCAAAAGGGTCTCACTGAGACAGATACCTAGTGTCAAAACCATGGCCTCAAGCTAAATGCCAAAAAGTGCATTGTCATTCCCTTTGGAAAAAACAAAGTACCCACAAACTACCACATAGGTGGTAGCCCCCTAAATATGGAAGATGTAATAAGGAATCTGGGGACCCAAGTAGATAGTAACCTCTCCTTTGATAATCACATTGCCAAAGTGGTTAGAACATCCTTCTATGTGGCCCACCTATTCACAGAATGGTTTGCATCCAGATCAAAAAAGGTCATCGTGCCCCTCTACACATCACTCATCAGAAGCATCATAGAATACAACGCACCATTTGGGATGTACCTTACAAGACACCTGCAACAGCTGGAAAGACAACAGAAGTACCTCACCAACAGAATCACTGGCCTCAAACAGATGCCCTATGTAGCTCAACTGAAGAAACTCCAGCTGTACTTGGTTGCATACCGCCTACTCAGAGGTGATCTCTGCCTGACATACAAGGCCATGACCAACCCAGAATTGATGGACATGCTCCACCTTAAGAAAACCATATCCCCTTGCGCCACACGCTCTAAGGATCTAAACCTCACCACAACAATAAATAGGATGTTCTGTAGGGATAGATTCCTGTCCCAGAGATTTCCCATGCTCTGGAACAAGATTCCAATCTACATTAGGCAGAGCTCCTCGCTAACCCTCTTCAAGAGAAACCTTGACGAGTGGATGGGAAACAAGACGTTTACCCCGGGGATCACTTAAATGGTTCTGCTGGACAGAGGCACAGGGAACTAATCTAAGGGGGCAGCGAAAGTCAACACATTCCGGCTAGGTTTATAAATGCCTTCGGGCAGATAGCCTAGTACCTACCTATGAACCTATAACAGACCAGTGCATAAAAAAAGTCCATTTATACAATAATGGGTCTGTTGAGATATGAGTAAAGAAGAGTTCAGATTTCTTTGGATGGAGAGGAATTCCCTTTCAAAGTTACATGAGCCAGACTGAAGACTTTCCTAACATCCACGAAGACATACTGGCCAATAGATACAGAATCATCAATATGAGTGCATAGATCTTTTAATATAGTATCTGATTGGTTATGATATGAGAAAATGTTTTGTTTACCAAAATTAACTGTACTTCATCTGTTCATTTTAGTCTGAGTCCATTGTTCTTGTATCAGTTGTTTACATGGTCTAACCATTGTGGAGCAATTGTGAGTCATCAGTAAACCGAATCATAATCAACGTTATCATGAACAATGTTTTTCCCATTATCTTCCTGGGGACAGGGATTTGTGCCACTTGTCTATGTATTGTTCCTCTCAATGCCATTCTAATACCTTCTTCAACAGTCATACCCAACTGTCACAGGTTTTCTGTTAAACAATCTTTCTCTTTGCTGAATGCCTTTGTTTACTCTTGACTTCCTGTCTCTCCCAAATCTTCAGCAGACCATCTTCTGTTTTCCTGCACAGGTGCCCAAACCTACCTGCTCTGTTCTGTTTGACTTTCAGCACAATAGGAGTTACTATAGCATCTGCTCTGATGTTCTCATTTCTGTATCTTTCCCACAATGTGAATTATACCACCTGCCTCTGGATCTTCATCTCCATCTCCACTGGCTTTCTCATCTGCTCTGCCTTTACTGTCATGTTTCTGTAGCACACAGTAGCACTGGGTAGCACTGTTCTGTATACCCTTATTTTCAGTTTGTTTGCCATTCTTCTCTCACTTACTACCCCTGAGAGTCTGAGCTAGCTGGCTGCAGCCCCTTTGATCCTAGCTTTTACCTCCTCATTCAGAACTCCCTTCTCTTCAACCATCCCTCCGAGATACTTGAGTCTATTAACCTGTTCCACTATTTTCCACTTCTAAGTCAAATTTAAACTTTCTCTGATTTCCCAATTTGCTGGTATTACAACTGCCATTTGTACTCAGTTCCATCCCATGTGCCTTCGGTTTTGCATTCCATTCCCTATCATTTGCTGCAGTGGTAAATCATATAACTTAAAATTTACTGTCATCTGCAATTTTAAATAATCACAAGCCAGGAGTTTTGGCTTGAAGTCTTGAGATATAGATACCAAGTAGAATAGGGGCCAACACTTGTCCTTGTAGTATATCTGTGATATTTTTTTTGCATGAAGAAGTGGCACCTATAAAGCTAAGTACATGGGTTCTATCAGACAACCTGTTCGTTATCCAATGCACAATATAAAGACTTATATTCAAATTTATATGTTTGCCAATAATGCTTGCATGAACCATACTGACATGGATCTAGGACTATTGAACAAAAGTTCAATAATCTGAATCCACAATTACCGAACACACTTTAACAAAAGCGATTTCACTGAAAAGGCACTTTCATTAAAGTGTGTTAAAAAAAACATTAAATTTACGTTTGCACCCCACCATGTGGGGGTTTGTGCCCCCCACACCCCCCTACTTTAATATTCTCACTCCAAGGTCACACTGCAGTGCGGAAAAGGGAACTTTCCCTTATCCACACTGTAGTATGACCTCCACAACAGGCATACTTACGCAAAACTGCTTCTTTGGTGAAAAGCACTTTCACGCAAGTATGCCCAGCCGAATCTGTTTTGGTGATGTTGCTAATCAGGGATCTTTACGGATCCCACTGACATATGCCTTTCCCACATCAAAGTACGCTGTATATACTGCACAATCCTAACCACTGCTTTGGCGACTTTTTAATGAAACTAATAAATTCAAGGCAGTAAGACCTTACATTAACAAAGATTAAAACCGATGATAGTCCAGGAATAACAGATGTTCAATGTCCAAATTAAAGAGGTCTAAGATAATACATTCCATAGCTTTAAATAAGGTAAATGAGAATAATTGGTCTGTAGTTACCAGGGTCTGTTACTGAGCAAACCCTGTGCAATATGATTGCAATGGCTGTTTTCCAGGCTTCAGGGAAGTAACTAGTGTAGAGGCTTATATTCAAAGAATTAAATACAGGTTCAGATAAGCCATATTTGATACTAGTAATCAGATAACCTTTTGTGCTATCTGTGCCCATGGCTGACATGTTGTAATCTTTTAACAGAAATTGTCCATTGTAATTAAATAGGGTGGCTTTGACTGTCAAAGCTGAATAATAAGGATTATAGTGAGTGGAGTGAATTTTGCACTAAATTTTCAGACTAATATATTAACAATTTTCTTTAGGTCTGAGTGGGCAGTGTTGTTATGCACTTGTCTGGACATTTCTGGCTATTGAGATAAAGGAATATGGTGGATATAATATAAAATTTTATACATTATCATTGGGAAGGAGAGTTGATATTATGATAAACACTATGGTTTGGAGATTATAAAATTAGTGCAATGCAATTAGTTGCTATGTTATGGAGGTTAAAATCAGTGATATTAGTAGCAGATAAACACTAGCAGTGTGAAATGAGGACAAATAAAATCTACAGCAACATTATGACATATACAGCTACATAAGTCAATAAGCATAATTATATAACAGTCATGTTACATAAACAGTGTATATGCACACACAGCACCATAGTGAGTAATACCAAAAGTATACACCATATGACGTAGCAAGTACAGTCACATGTACAACTGCATAACAGTAGTATGTACAACACAGCATAAATGTACACACATGCAATTACAGCAGTAATGCACACATATCAGTACACATTACGACACTGTACATATGTCCATCTCTGTAATAGTATAGCAGCCACATATCCATAGTATACTGTACATAACTCCATTACACAGTGACAGCCAAAACAGTCCATAGCTGTTTATACACTTAGCCAACAATCAGTCTGGCATTGAGTTTGTCCCTATTTAAACTTGCCAAACATAGGTACTAAATCTGAAATGAATAAGCATCCACTTACTTTCCTAACTATTATCAGCCCAGGTAAATGTACAAACTAGCCATTGTTGCATGTTGCCTCTGTTCACTACATGTTTTAGAATACATGCTCATATACACTACTTTACTAACAAGCAGTAACATATAGTGCAGCAGCATACAGCTCCCTGTATGTGCCAAATGCATTAAGCATACTCGATACTATTAGTGCCATATACACCATACCCATTGTTCATCTAAGCTATCATCTAGCAGTTTCCACAGCAGTTCACCATACAATCGTGGGGATACTACACAGGCAGTCATTCCAAACCACAGTTATTAAGGCTTCACACATGCAGTCATCATGCACACAGACAGCCAGCATACCCATATACATACATCTACACCATACACACAGCAGTGTGCACAACACAACAGTGCACAGTAATTATATAACATACACCACAGCAGTACATTTACATACATCTCCATATGCCTCCATATAAGTGCAACAGTAGATGCTTGCATTACCCAAATAGTGAACCAAACAAATATGATTACATTAACACAACATTCCAAAAAACATTAATCCACCATACGATGTCAAAAACAAAAAACCATACAAAAAGTTATTAAAAAACTAATCAACATCTATTCAATAAAAAACAAAAACAGCAATATCAAGAAAACTATACACAAACCATAAAAACTGTTGCAAATAATAAAAACAAAGAAACATTACATAAATATGTTGCTGTTAATGCTAGTGGTAACCATATTCATATGATTCCCAACTGAATTTGACTGTACCAGAAACCCATCTCACCACTGTACACACCATATATGATACATAAAGCTGACCTCAGCTACTCTGCTCCTATGATAACCAATTAGAAAAGCCAGCAACTCTCCTACTCCACCTCCACTCAACCTATCTAACCAAAAACAGCATGAAACCTCTCTAAAAAACAAAGCACTAGCAAAGAAATGCTCAATAAATTACTCTCCTTAGATCCATCATAAAAAGATCAACTAACATGAGAAATAATTACCAAACCTGCGAATCTCTACTGATTACTTTGGTGTGGTCTGAACCTGTCAAACTCTATAATCTAAACTACCTACTTGTTGGATCCCACTTCAATAGCTACACCACAATCCCTCCCAACAGGCTCACATAGATAGATAAATGTGTATGATATCCTATTATTGGTAGATAATGGAATGTTAAGCAATATTCAAATATTAATCTCAATAAACATAAATAACAGAAATTGGCTAATCCTCAAATAAGCTCATCACCAGTGGTGTCACAAAGCCAAAAAGCTGGTATAAGTGGCCTGGCTGAGGTGCTGAACTCCATGCCACTATACTCTCCTTCAGTGAAAAACTCAGGATATGATGCATTGACTCACATTCCCCTACACACAGTTTAAGTGACTCAGACTCCAGTTCCAGGACTCCATTGAAGTCTAATGATATGTAGATTTAATGCAAACTGTTGTAACCATGTGAACTAGGAACAAGAACATGAACAACATCTTCAAAAAGCATCTATCACAAGGCATCACTCCCCTACTAACTATTTGAAGATATCTGTCTGGAACCTCCTCAAGATATATGCTGTCATTTGAGATGAAACATTCAAATCCAAATAATGAATAACTTTACTTAAATCCCAAATAAGAGGACATGTATCCTTCTCCTATCCCCTCCATATTATAAGGCTCATCCAGTCCTCTAGACCAATCCCATCTCTTTAGCATGGGTTAGAAGTTCTTGCCATGATTAATAATTCTAACATGTTTCAATGCAACCTACTTCTTAGAAAACCAATCAGAAGAATAAAATGGTAAAAAGGGAAAAAAGAAAAAGGAAAAAATAATCCACATCATAATCACATCACCCAACATGTTCCATAATAGTAAGAAGCAAATAGAACTATGGACCCAAGTAACAGAAGGTCACACAATAGAAGGTCACACAATATAAAAAAACAAACATAAAAGGAAATTAACACAAGAACTAACATAAAATAAAGAAATACAAGAACCCTAAAAGATTAGAAGGAAAAAAAAAATAATAAAGTAATCAGGAAAAAATAAATATCAAGTTTTATTTTGCCTACAATATGACTACAAAATCTTTATAAACATTATCAATCAATAATATTTATACCATCACTGTTATTATCTACTTCACTGTCAATGTTCTTATATCCTAATATTAGTTATGTAATAGGCCTTACAAAATAAGGTCACAAAACTGATTTAATACAATCAAAAAGCAGATTTTAAACAATGAGAATTACTTCATTATGTTGAAAATTGCTTTTTTATTTTCCATCATTACTTTTTATGTTTATCATGTCTGTCCATAAAATAAAATCATAATATATAATTTTATAGAAAAGGCTTAACTAGGCTATTAAGCCCAAAGAAGAAGCCGCCGATTTAAATTATGGTAGAGTTGTTGTTGTTGAGGATTTATAGGGTGAGTCCAGTGAAGGTTCTATGGTAGGCAATACTGACTTACTTTGTCCAGGAGAGAATCTACTCGGCCCAGAGGACGAGCGCATCCACATATTCCTTGACCTTGGACAGAAGACCATCTAGACACTTATCTCTCTGTGCCTCATATATGACCCTTGTATGTAGTACTTAATCATGAGTTAGGATAGGAGCAGTTTGGTTAGTTTGACCGCAGTGTTTGATTAAACAGGTGTGTGGATTTGCCCTGTCTGTAGCCAGGCACAAACAGTATTTGACCAGTGTCACAAAGAATACAGTGACAGGACTTTCAGTCTTTCTCTAAGGCTTTCAGTCTTTTTGTGTAATGTGATTTTTGTGATGTGTTAAACGGGTGATGTGTTTCTGTTTTGCAGTATTATATGGGTGCAGGTAATTGTAAGGGTATATGGCTTTATTCATATCATTTAATTATTCAAGTAATATGCTTAAATCTAGAATGCAATCTATGTGAGATGCTTTACTTATTGGTTCTTGCTGTACAGAAGGGTTGAAGGGTTACTTACTACTGTGGATGGTCAAAGATCAGATAAGATTCAACCTGAGTACTGTCTTCACATACCACTAGGGTAGTCTAGTGGGGAGGTACTGTCTATAATGTAATTAATAGGGATGTCACTTATAGTAATGAGAAACATTTTTATACATTTTTTTTACATTGGCTTTTCATTATCCCATTTCATCAGCATTAACCCCATCTGTATGTGTGTATACATCTCATCTGGGAACTCAAGGAACTATAAATCCCAATTTGTAATTGTCATTGGTCACACTAGGCCAGCCACAGTTTTTTTCTGTTAAGCTTGAAAAGTAAATATGAATAGTTAGAGCCCCAGCACAGAACTCTGGTTTATCTACTGGGAAGTCTAGAAGTCAAGTAGTCTGTAAGTCACCCACTTGTTGAGTATGTGTCTATCCATGAGCCAGTTGGCTATCCATCTGGTAATAAATGGCTAATTCTCATTAAATTGGGTTTGTGTATTTTGTGTGGGGGGGTGGGGTTGTGTGAAATGTCTAGGCACCTCTTAAGATAGGTGGTACTTCCTTTCCCGTGACTTTCGCCTTGGTGACTTTCCCAAAGCCAAAAAGAAATGATCTATCTTTATCTTTAATGATGATGACTGGATTGTATTGAGACTACCTATGTCCCTCTAATTCCTTGTTATTAGCCTATTATTTCATAGCCTTGCAAATGATGCTAGTCAAGCTTATGAACCTATAATTCCAAGGGTCGGATGATGGTCCCCCTTTGTGCAGAGGGAATACTGTTGTCCTCCATTCTGCCAGAACATAGCAAGTTCAGAGGTTGTGGTTAAGGGGGCTTTGCCTATAATTAATTGGAGATGGAGTAGCTCAAGAGATTCATACTGTTTGACCAGTCTTGACGTGTTTCTTATCCTTAATGAAGATGGATACACCTCCTCCTTTTGTTCTTCCATCCTCAGTTTGTAGTTTGAATGCATGGAAGACTTTGTAGCCCTGCACAGCTGGGGCACTTTTTGTGCCTTTGAACCATGTCTTGGTGACTTCACAGACATCAGCACCTTTCCAAGTGAGGAGCACTTTCAGGGAGTGACGTTTCTTATTTAGACTCCTTGCATTAAGGAGCAGTATCTTAAGATTATCTAGAGAGGATTTTTCTTATGTTGGGTGGTTGGGTATTTTGACACTGCACAAAAAAAGGCAGAATAGGGTTGGCTAAAGTGTTTGCCAGAATCCCGAAGCCTAGAGGAGACAGGTGCAGACCATCTCTGGCAAAGCAGTGTGGCCTGTTGGCCATGTCTTCCCAGGCTGACAGATATTGGATCCCCTTGGACTGACACCAGAAGCTAAGCCAATTGCTAAAAGTCATTCATTCTTTCTTGGTATTGTGGCATAGTTGCTCGGAAAAGGTAGAATGCTGCTTAAGGTTAGGCTTATACCTGCCTGTGACATGTAATCTGAGAGTTTAGTCATGTCTCTCTTCATATAGTCTAGTTAGGTACGTCTCAAGTGATTCACCCCCACATGCACTATGATGGATTCATACCTTTACTTTTGGTTGTGTGCCTTGAGTGACTTGATGATTGTAAAACCTGACAGGCAGCTAACCATAAAGTGCTCCTTTTCAAGCCTGGTGAGGGAAACATTGGTGTGTCTCATAATGGAGTCACCTATGACCAATACATTAGGTTTTATTGGTGCTATGTCTCTTATGGGCTTATTTGTTGAGACACTGGTATGTGTGTGTTATTATGTGTTGTGGTTGTTTTTTGCATTGTTATGTGAGTAAGTGGTTTCCATTTGGGAGGCCTCTGATTTTTTGGTAAGTTACTGGTGAGTACCTCTGCATATGTGGGTTTATGTGCCATGTCTTTATTTAGTGTACGAAGTGTGCATATGCTAACAACCTGTTTCACATTTGATTTGTCGTTATGAGAGAGTCTTGCCTCCAATTTCATAGTACTCTTTTATACTGCAGTTTATTTACTGGGCTTTAACAAATCAACCTTAAACACAATATAGACTCCACTGATCACTGTGTGCTTTGCTGTCTACAGGAAAACATTATGGAGGTCATAAGAAACCAAGAATTTTTACTACTTCCAGCAGAAGAATTACTTAAACTTCTTGCCAGTGATGATGTGAATGTACCTGATGAAGAAACAATATTTCAAGCTTTAATGATGTGGGTGAAATATGACATAGAAAGGAGATGCAATGACCTTAGCATGCTGCTGGCCTATATTCGACTACCATTACTTCCACCACAAGTAAGTGCATGCAAGATTATTTCAGAAATGTGACGGAGTCGATTTTAACATAGGTATATTTAAATCTCATACACCTTTTAGATTGTTTTATGAAAGAAATTATTCAAGATGTAAATGCCTTAATAATGTACATATATTATTTATTGACTGCTTTGTTTAATTCAAGAATGTATACTGTGTGTGTAATCATGTATAATGTGTGTGTGTGTGTGTGTGTGTGTGTGTGTGTGTGTGTGTGTGTGTGTGTGTGTGTGTGTGTCGGTGTCTGTGTCTCTGCAAAACTTTCATTTTGTAACGATCCATACTCAACTCACATTTTGCATTTAACTTCTTATCTTGTGTAGACCTGTGTGAGGAAGTAGGTTGTTAAGAGCTGGTAAAGAAATGATTTCTCAACATGCTGTGCCAAACTAATTTCCAAGTATACTAAGTGTAAAAGAAGCAGCATGGCTTTCTGAAATTTTTGGTTAGAGTCTGAGTGCTTTGAGATGTGGGGCCAGATTCATAAGGAATACCACAAAGTGTAAAGGATGTGTACACCTTGTGGTAACTTCTCTGAATTTGTAGACATCTCTAACACACTGTTTTTGCACAATGATGAGCTGCATTGCAGTCGTCTGTTTCTGTGGCCTGGCCAAGCTATATGCTAATGAGGAAATCTGGAGGGGCATATTCCAATAAGCCATGTGCTCAACCCCCGGAACTGCCTCCCTGAAGTCATCTATGTAACTAGCAATTCACAGAATTGCTTGGATGTGTAGATTAGCCTGGATAGTAAAGCAGAGTTAGGAGGGGTATGTGTGCATGTATGCAAAGGGATGTATGTGCGAATGCATGTCTGCACAGGAGGTGTCAGTAAGGGTATGTCTGTTTATGTGTATGGATGGATGACTGAATGTGTGAGTGAATGCTATCAGGTAAGATGGGTGCTATTTCATGTGTGCGTGTGTGTGTGTGTGTGTGTGTGTGTGTGTGTGTGTGTGTGTGTGTGTGTGTGTGTGTGTGTGTGTGTGTGTGTGTGTGTGTGTGTGTGTGTGTGTGTGTGTGTGTGTGTGTGTGTGTGTGTGTGTGTCATTGGATAGTGGTGGGTTCATGCCCCACGACTAACATGCAGAGCATGCAGCATACCATGGAGGGAACCACTAGCCATTAGGGATAATACTATCCAGCATTAATGGTTCTTAAACAGTATTGGGATGGGGCTGATGGGAAGCACTAGACTCCAGGGGTAATACTCATGTGCCTTAACAGTACTTAAAACATAATGCGGATTAGGTGGTGGGGGAAGCACTAGATACCAAGGATAATACCCATGTGATTTAACAGGACTTAAAACAATGTGGGAATTGGGTGGTGGGGGGAAGCACTAGATACAAGGGATAAAACGTATGCCGGAGCCTTAATAGCACTATTTAACAGTATGAGGATTGGGGGTATAAGTAACATTAGACACCAGGGATACACAGTATGGTGTGCCTTAAATAAAAGACAAAGAGTGAGGACCCACAAGACACCAGGCAAAAGTAGAGTGCCATAAAACGCATTCAGCAGACCTCAAACCCTGTACCCTTATACCTCCTGTAGAGGATATTAGTCCTGTGCACCACCACTAGATGACACAACGTTTGTTAAAAAACAAATATGAGGGGAAAAAGCATAGGGATAAAAGGAATTTGAATAATGAACTCTTGAGAAAAGAACCCCCCTGCATTAGCCCATTGCGTTACCTGATATTTTACTACAGCTAATGCTTTTTTTTTTAATATATTGCGTATCTCAGGCATACTGTCTGCAGCATGTTGTGTTGAATTGTGTTGAATGGGGGGGTGGAAAAAAATAGGCATGCTTCTTCACCTTGTATACACTATAGCCTAGCATATAGTCACTGAAAGATGTGAACTGTGAAACTCAAATGTCATGAATCATGAATAATGTACTGACTGTCATCCACAAATTACCTGGCCAGGGGAAAAGGAGACATCATGGTAAGGAGTATGTGGCATGCATGCATGCATGTATGTTTTTGTATGGGGCAGAGTGACTCAGGAGGGAGGGGTGTACATGCATGCATGCATTATGTGACTACTGCAATTAACTATCATGGGAAATGCTGATTTGCCTTTCATAGTAGTTAATGATGATTCACAGACATGCAAATTAGCCTATAATTAAGTATTTCCTCATCGCAGCTAATGTGTTTATGAATTGCAATATACTTTATCATATCAGTATGGCTTATCACTGCAGGGGCTCTTAATGAATCCAAAGACATATGCGGTAGGCCTCCCTATGAGATTTTTAAATATATTTACAGTGGATATAAAAAGTATATACACCCCTGTTAAAATGCCATGTTTTTGTGATATAAAAAAATGAGATCACAATAAATTATTTCAAAACTTTTCCCATCTATAGTGGGACCTATAACATGTACAGTTCAATGGAAAAGCAAACAAAGCTGTTAGGGTAAAAAATATAAAAAATAAAAAACATACCATACACTGGTTGCATAAGTGTCATTGAATGAAGTGAATGAGGCTTATGCTAGAATTAAATCTCATATCAATGACTTGCTGATTGATTTCCTATTGATATAAATATGTATAATTATTTGAATTTGCCTTCACCATTAATCCCAGTTGGTTTTGGGATTCCCAAAATCCATAAGGACTTACATGACCACCCTTTATGACCAATAGTGGATGTGCAAAATTTGTAGATAGTAAACTGAAAAGATTTCTCGAACATGAACCCCAAATTTGTAAAGATTCATGGTCTTTTCTTGAAAAAAAATTAATGTGCTCGAATTTAAGGCCAGATTTAATTTGATAACTGTTGATGTCAGAGATCTAGGCACAGTTATCCCCCACAAGTTGAGGATTCAATGGGTAACTGATTTTTTATTAAAGAAAGGAGCAACCACTGATGACATCAGCCTAATAGGGGAATTGTTATATTTAATTTTGACCAATAACTTCTTATATTTTGATGGTCAGTATGTGGGGCCAGCTTTGCTAACGTTGTCGTGGCCATGTGGGAAAATGAGTTTCTATTTACAAACCCCATTATTAGAGAGAAAATATTTGTTTACACCCGTTACCTGGATAATATTTTTTTCATCATAAAGAGTAATGTTGATACAGGTTTAGAATTACTTGAATATTTTAATAATTCTACTGATTTTCTGGATTTTACTTCTGATTATAATTCTGATTCAATTTCATTTTTAGATATTGAATTAAGGAAAGACAAGGCAAATGTTAGATATACTTAGAAGATTTTTAGAAAAATTATTTTTTGCATTTTTCTAGTTCCCATCCTTTTCACCAAAAACGCTCTGTTGTAAAAGGCCAATTGGTCAGAGTGGCTAGAATGGTCAGTTTAGATCAGGCCTTTTTCAAGGAGTATGACAATTTAAGGGATATGTTTCTTAAACAAGGGCATCCATTTATTTTAGTGAACCAATTAACAAAGTACAAAGTAAGCAATCTGCTGGGTTCTTTAATCCAATTTTAAATAATGAGGGCTGGCTGCAAAGCCCTGGAAGGTTTGGTGACCATAGAGTTCAAGAAAGTAATTTATCACCAACTGGCTTTAGTCTGAGTTTCATTACCCATTTTAGTATTGATGCTATTTGCCTTAAGGACATTCTACATAAAACATTGGAACCTATTGTTGGATGATATTAATTTAAAACAGAAATTGGGTGATCATCCTAGGGTTGTTTTTAAGAAAGGTACCGATTTTAATAATTTATTTGATTCTAAAAAGATTTTTAGATAATTTTGATTTTTTTTAAATAATAAAATTTTAAATAATTTTGATTCTAAGATGTTTCCTTTAACTAGATGCCCCTACAATGTATAAGTCCAAAGCTTGCCCTTATTGTAAATATGTTGATACTGGCAATAATTTTCTGGTCCATAATACCAATTATGAGATCAAGGGTAGGTTTAACTGTAACTCTAAAGGTGTTGTTTATCTGGCTAAGTGCTTGTTTTGTGAACATTTTTGTATAGGTAAAATAGAACGCAGATTTAGAGAACGATTAGATGAACATATTTATAGTATTAACGAACTGAATGTCCATAATGCCCTAGCCAGACATATTATGACCTTCTCAGAACATCATTTTAAATTCAAAATAATTGAGGAAGTTTTGTCTGATGAAAGAGAGGGTCCTTGGACTCTTAAACGAGAACTCTGTGAACTTAAGTGGCAAGTTCGATTAAATGTTTATAGCTTTCCTGGGTTGAATGATACATTCTCAGTACAGTGTGTAGTAGAACTGAAGGTACTGGATAGGTAACATTTTTGGTTTTAAGTGTTTATATGTGGTGTTTTTTATGGTTGTATTTCAATTTAATGTGTTCTCTGTTCTATCATACTATATTGGTAGCCAGGTACTTTTATGAATGAATTGACTGTTTATTTAGTTGTGGTTCAGTTTTTGAACCAGAAGATGGTGTTATTCCTAAGATTTGTTTCAGTGATGTAATTTCCTTTTGGGTCACATGATTTAATGGAGGGCAATTTGAACTGTGCCCTTTACTTTGTTCTTGTTGTCTGAAAAAGTTTGTTTTAATAAATACGTATGAAAGTGCTTACATCATTTAAAATTTAGTGTCAGATTCTTGATTTACCCTTCCACTTCTTCCTAGTACTTGTATTACCTGAAGAGGCAACAGTACATGATGAAGAGCTAACAGTACATACAGCTTGTTTTGGCCTCATTAAAGCTTTTAAGACTATTTCTCATTATGAAGTAATTGGCAAAATAAAAGTGTTAAATGTGAATCTGTCTGTAGTTTAGGTGTGAAAAATGCTGACTAAGCAACAGGATGTAGCATACTGAATGTGGTGTTTGCCTGTCTGCACTGAGGTCACTTCTTTTTTTTGGGAATATTTTCTCAAGTAGGTAAGGTGGTACAGATAACTAGATATGCTAATAACTGCAACATGGTTATTTTTACAATACTTCAATAAAAGTGTCCAAGCTCTCCAAAAGTGACCAGAAAAATACTTAACTGATAGACTAGTAATAACCTCACCTTAAGAGTAAAAGAAACATGACAAGAGCTGTGAAAAGTGACAAAGTAGGAATACTAAAATAAATGTTCAGCTTAGAACTGTAGACAATATTTTAAATTTTGGCAAATGTGTATTAACCAAAGTCCGAAAAGCATGTTATTGATGTCCTTTAATTCTAATGGCAATTCCTAGTTGCATCATGAAGAATGGTATACCATGTTATACCACAGTAACCTGAAAACGTATTATTTTATTTATATGTATACACCAAACAAGACACCTGAAATAACTTGAAAAAGTATAGCTCCTCACAAGTAAAACAAATAGTGAAGTGTGAAACTTGAACTATTGTGAAAGGCTTTAAGAACTCATATTATATTTCTTTAGGTTGCAAATAAGTGATGATTCATTTGTGCTGCTTGAAAGTCTTTGCCTGGAATATACTAGTGAGGGAAATGAACACTAGATTCAGAAAGCTACACTAAGAGCAAACCAATAAATGAGGAAAAAACATCTCAAAAATTACTCAAAACCTGCACAAGTTTATGGAATAACTTGCACCTTATAGTCAGAAGTCATCAATTCCAAAATAGTAGACAGAAACATACTACTATCAGCATTCAAAATGCAATGATATATGTCAAAATGAAAAGGTGTGATAGATGTTGAAACTACGAAAGACTATAAAAAATCAAAGAAAGTTTCTGTGCTTGTGTGCGAGTGTGTGTGTGTGTGTGTGTGTGTGTGTGTGTGTGTGTGTGTGTGTGTGTGTGTGTGTGTGTGTGTGCGTGAATGTTGTTGACAGTGCATTTTAAGTCAGACGATGTACAATGGCAAGTTACTGATAAGTCATTAATTGGGTACTTGCAAAACATTTAGTAGAGGTAGTCAGGTGTGAAGTTTTTTTTTTTTTTTGAGTCTACCGTTTGCTTGTTATGCATTCATTCTTCTTTCAAAATACTTTGAATGATTTTGCTATAAACCAGAATATGATATATCAGATAGAATCTTGACCTTAAGGGTAGTGTTCTTTTCAGAGCTGGTGGTAGGAACTATGGAAGTTTTGGGTACTTATGTCCAGTAAAACCTCATCAGGATCATCCCCCCAGAGTGGATAAGGAGGTAGTGTGAGGTGTTACTGTCAGAAGAGCTTTGCTTAAGAACTATCTCAAAGACAACATTCAAAAAAGCTACATTATTTTTACACAAAATAGAAACAGACATAATACGTTGCGCAAATCTCTTAGTTGGAAAAAAGGATACAACAAGCAAGGACATCATCCCTGGGATAAAAATCTGATAAATAAAATTCTCTGTGTTAAATATTCTGAAATTAGATATGTCCATGATAGTCAAGGCAGTCTAGTGAAAAGTGCAGTTGAGATAGCAAATATAATCAATTAACATTGCACAACCATGGTTAATAATTGGGAGAGGGGGAGCTGGTCCCTGTGAGATATTCATCAAATGTATTTCATTTTAAATTAGTACAGTATGTGCAAGTGAATGGTGTTGTCATGCACTGAAACATCAAAACTTCTCTACACAAAGCAAACTTTAGCCTGTCTTTCTTAAGGTGGGTATTAAGGTGTCGATACAGTCAATTATTTATATTTTGAACTCTTCTGTCTTGCTAGTGTCTTTCTCTCCTGACTTGATAACAACCACCATAGTGCCTCTTAAAAGAATGGGGATGGGAAAAATGTTACTTCCTACCAGCCCATCACACTATTTGATCCATTTTATAAGTGTGAGATTTTAATAAATTTTATCTGTCCTTATAACTTTTTTCCAACTACTTTTATCAAACTATGTCTGGGAGTCTTCTGCCCAGTACCCCTATTGTTCACACTTTATGCAAACTTTACCAACTAAAATAGTTTGAGATGGAAATGACTTTTAAGCTTTTTACTATAAAATGGCACATGGTATAAACTACAAAACTTTATGAAACTTTGAACTTTTACAGCGTCATTGGTTATCTTGTTTGAAGAGATTTTTCTAAAATTCCTTTCCTTGGTGTAGTCTCTTTGTCTCACCTATTCATGGCTGCTGTCCAACTTATATAGTCCTCTTGAAGGAATATATTTTGTCATTGTAGGTGGAGTTGGATGTATTTCCAGTTTTCTTGAGCATATTGGGTAATGGCTATCAGTGCTGTTCTGGCTACTGTGGACTGTCTCTTACTAGCATCATCTACAAGAAATGCTAGTAAAGAAATTGCAAGTAAAATGTGTGAACATACATCAAGAATAAGATGCTATTAGGAAATAGAAGATAAGTAAACTTAAGATTAAAGAACAATTCAAAAAAATATGCATCTACAACTTATCCGTCCATCATCCCTTTTTTTCCCATTATTTACACTTGGGGTTGAGGTTTCACTTTAAGTGACAATCATCTATAGCTAAGAAGGTTTACACTGCCAGGTGGGCAGTAGTTCTTCCACACCACATACTCACACACACACACACACACACACACACACACACACACACACACACACACACACACACACACACACACACACACACACACTCATTCCTATGACCGATTTAGGGTGGCCTTTTTTCATGTTTTTGGAATGCGGGAGGAAACAAGACCACCCAGTGGAAATCAACAAGAACACTGGGAAGACATGCAGACTCCACAAAGAAGGCACCACAACTAAGAATGAAACCAGGGAACCTCTTGTTGTGAGGCAACATCACTTTGCACTATGCCACTGTGCTGCCCATGTACAACTTGTATCATACAGATTACACCATTCCCTCAACCAAACTATTTTTTTGTCAACAGCAAAGGCCATTGTATAGGAATCCTCTTTCTGGACATTGATAGTGAATCTTATTTGTTGCTTCTTCATTTACTATATAAGTTTGAGTGACGAACTAATGCTGCCTGATGTTACAACTTTTATCTAATAGAAGGATTATTTAAAGTTTAGTGGCAATCTTTCTTTTATTAGGGCAATGAGGTGATGCACTCAGTGTCCTATACTTGTCTCCCTCTTATTTTATCTCTTTGCGAATGAGATGCATTAGATCTGCCTTTGCTCAGTATATAAAAAAAGTTTGAACAGCTGTCCTGTGCCACCTCCATTTCTGCAGTGGCAGCTGTATTGCAACCGTCCTCTTACACATTGGAAAGGCAGCTTCCTAGTCTTTAGTGTTCAAAGATCAAGGCTATGCTATGTGGCATTAACACGTTTTATAACTCGGATATTCCCTCCTCAGGTTGTCAAGCCTAATCTGGTGATCTCAGTGAATAAGTGAAGTTTTTTAAGTGCCTGGACTTTCCATATAATAAGGCCATGTCATTTTCTGAGTTAATCTTGTTTATTTCAGAATGTACTTGCATATTCATGCAATATTATTAAACAATCTTACAAGAGGGTCTGTCACAGACAGATGATTAGTGCCAATGTCACAGACTAAAACTCAATGCCAAGAAATACATTATAGTGCATTTTGGGAAAACTGCCACCCAGGCTAATTACTCCATCGATAAGACATCCATAAGAGATGACCCAGCAGTCAGGGATCTCAGAACATATGTAGACAGTAAGTTGGCCTATGACCAACATGTGGCCAAGATAAAAAGAAAATGATTTCAAGTCTCCCAACTTATAAGCAAGGTCATGGCATCAAGGTCTAAGTAAGTCATAGTGCCTCTTTATTTGGCCCTTATCAGACTTGTCATTGAGTATAATGCCCCCTTCAGCATGTACCTGACTAGACATATGCAACAACTGGAATGCCTACAAAGGTTCTTTACAGGGGAATGCAGAGTATAAACACATTGCCCTATATGGATCATCTTAAAACCCAGTCTGTGCTCTCTGTCTCCTTCAGGTTACTAAGAGGTTTTCAATGTCTGGCACACAAGGCATCCCTAAACTCAGCTGTGATGGACCTTTTACACATCGACAAAATGAACAGTATCAGAACCACTAGATCCAAGGATTTAAATTTTGCTTGTGACATAAATAAGACATGCTGTCAAGACAGATGTGTGTCTCAGAGGATCCCCATGCTCTGGAACAGGCTCCCCATTCACATGAAGCAGAGTCCATCCCTAACCCTATTTAAGTGTAACTTTGACCATTGGATGGGAAATCAGAAATTCACTCTGGGCCTGGCTCCCACATCTTTTATAGACAGAGGCAGACAGTAATACCCAAAGTAATATACTCCCCACCTATGTATCATAACCTCTAGAAACTTTCTAACGTAACCCCTCCAAATAAACAACGATGATACATAGGGACACAACTGGGTTGGATTTCACAGCTAGGCTTATAAAGGCCCAGGTGGTCATTAACCTAGCATACATCTATGAACCTATGAACCTGTATTCTAGGACATTGTATAGAATGGGAGCTACAACTTTGTAGAAGAATATACTAACCACTGTAGGACCACCTAAACCCCATTGAAGCCACTTTAATGAATCAGTCTTCCTGATTAAACAGGTCCAGCCAAACCTTATGGTGTTGATCAAAAAGTTGTCAATTTGTCTGTCATCTGAAATGTTGTGATTTAACAATCTGTACTGTAGTGCATTTCCTATTCCAAAACCTGAGCATGGAATATGACTAGTTTCCAAAACTCTGCAAAACATAAACTAATCTCACGTGGAAACAAAAAAAAAAAAACAAGAAGACATAATATATAATTATATTAAAACAGATATGATAATGAGGCCTAGTTTTATTATAGTTTTATGTGTGTCAAAAACTCCAGAAATGCTGCTTCATCTCAAGTGGTGTTATTTGATCAATTACTTTGCATTAGTATCACCTTTACAAAAAGAAACTGATCATCCTTTTAGTCAGTGAAATGCTATATTTTGGACTGCTGTATACTTTTTATGTTACAATTCATGTGTGTCTTTGACAAATTCTGAAGCTCAGCAAAAGTAATATTGAAATATATGAATGTACATCCTTAATATGGATGATACTTGAAAATATACTTAAATGTGCACTTCTCAGATCTTAACAGATAATGATATTTGCTTGACTAAATGCAAAGAACAGTGAAGATAAAACATTTGTAGCTTCTTATCAATAAGATTTTTTTTTACATTTTTGTAACTGACGGATTTTGCCATGCGTTCTGTAATGTTAATAAAATGTATTGACAGACTCAAAATGAACACAGCGTGCATTTAAATAATCGAAAAGTAAGTTGACAAGTTTATTATTTTTATAAAAAAATCTCCCTGCCACACAGTACTGCTTACCAAATATGCAGGAAAACATCTTCTAAAACTTTTTTGCTATATTAGATAGAGAGGAAATCTTTGGTAGGAGTGCGTATTCATTAGTTATTATCTAAATAAAAGATATGTCTCACAATGTTCTGATGAAAACTAATTGGCACACCTACTGGCACTGGATAGACATGAATAATGGCACAATCAAAGCAGATGAAGCACAGAAAATAAGCCTCATTGATTGTTCTAGTTAGTGACATTTGAACTATCTTCTTTTCAGCTCCTTTTTCCAGTTGAATTCTGATTTAATTTTCTGGGACATAAAATACTTCAGTTCCTACTCTGACACATTTGCTAAGTGAAGCCCAGACTTTTAGATCACGGTTTTATTGATGTAAATTAGTGCATTGTGTAGGACTATATTTCTGAGTTAATTAGTCTGCTATGCTAGAAACATATTGGCATGAAAACATATAAAGTCAGGCAGTTTTAGCTTCAGAACTTACTGTTATACAGGAAGATGTAATCAAGAAGGAACAGAAAAAACACATGGCTAAACAGAAAACACTTATCTTCTACCAGCATATCTTATGAGCTTGAATCTTATACATACCTAGATACAGATGAATATCTTTGAGTGTTGTATTCTAATATGTCCTATACTGTACTTCTGTCTTGATTACTTTATAGTCCATTGTAGATCTTAAATAACAGTTGAATGAAGAGCATGGATAACAGGATTATTGTTTTTTCACATGCACATATCTCCAAACTTGGTTAAAAGACATCAGTAACTACGTTTACATGTCATGGGGTCATTTTATTTTATTTATATATTTTTTGTTTTATCATCAAACTTATTTGAATGGTTCCTTCATTTTCTGTACATGTAGCTATGATGTATTGTTTTCCAGAAATTGTCAAAACTAGCTTTTGTGTCAAGAGATAGTTGGCCTAGACTAACAAAATAAATACAGCTCTGACATGAATGACAGGTATTCCTTAGAGTAAGACTGACCGAGGGCCATTTCCAAAAGGCTTAATCTCAGTGCAAGTGACCATTTATATTAAAAGCAAGTCTTTTAGAATAATCTCAGTGCAAGTGACCATTTACACTGATAACAGATATTAGGGAATCTAGTCCCTGTGGCAGCTTGTTTATAGGCCTTACACTAAAGTAAGTCACACTTATACTGAGAGCAAGTCTTTTGGGATTAGAACAGATTTACACTGGGAATAACTCTTTTGGAATGTGGCTGTGAGATTCAATATTTTTTTTTCTAACTACACTCACACCTATTGAAAATATCTTACATCCAGATAGCTGTGTTCCTTTATCAGTCAGATTGTTCTTTTTTACAGTATTCATATAGTCACCATATGTATTATATTTACACACCTCGTTGTACTTAGCATCTCATGAGGGTAACAGGATATTGTTTTATTCCGTTTTACCCTGTATGCAGGCATACTGTATTGCTCCACTTTGGCATTCCAATGTGAATAAAGCTGAACAGGAAATTATTTTGAAATGTGTGAAATGCTATAAATGTCTGCATATATTGTTAAGAAACATATAATGAAATATAACTGAAAATATGATATGATATGCTGATACTAAATTGTGCATGTATCTGCACTGTAATCAGACATACTTGAGTCATCTTTACAGAGCTTTTTATGACTTATAGTACTCATGAGTGTTTTAGAAGTACAGATTGCCTTATTATTTTTCATTTTGTAAAGCACATATGAGATTGAAATCATTATGTCCGTCGAATGCATGCAGTTCTTATAAAAAGAAAATACATTTAATGAGTTTATACTTCTATCATTCTGAACAAATGTATACAAGCTTCATTGTATTACAAGACTGGAACCATGAAGTTTATAATACCCATAAGAAATAATCCAAAACAATGTGACAGGCAGTGTCTCATTGTATAGTTTAATAGGATAAAACTAATGATATGCAGCATAGGGCAATTATTCATCCTTCCAAATGTACAAATAGATGAAGCACAGGCTCCTTGTACTTTGTTTTTTTTAAATATGGTTGAAGCGTATGATTTTTTTTATAGTTGCTATTTTGGCATGTGTTTGAACAATACATCAGTAGCAGTAGTAATTTGTAAATAGCAGTTTACACCTCCCACTGCCTCTAATGCTTTTTTATAGTATGTGTAAATATAGCCAAGAAGAGATCTCTGTCAATGAAGTTGTGTACATAGCTGAGCTCTCTGAAAGCATGAACTTGCATTGCTTACTCCTGTTTTGTAGTTCTGCTTTTCATTTGTTTGACTTATCTGATTACAGTGTAGATATGTAGAGAATTTGGTATCAGCACATCATATTCTCATTAATATCTCATTGTTTGTTTCTCAACAATATTTGGATAATTAATGATATTCCTAAATATTTTAATGGGTTTTGGATCTGTAATGATTGTTTACTGATTATGACATACAGGATCCATTACTATGAAGAAAAGACATAAGATAAAATGTGTGTAACAACAATATAGATAATTAGAATAAAGACTGTAAACATAGTCGGGTTGTCTTCTGCTGGAGAAATGAATGTCAAGAAATTCACAGAGAGAGAGAGAGAGAGAGAGAGAGAGAGAGAGAGAAAGAAGCTTGAGATGTGAATTTATTAGCATGTATTGCATAAACACCTAAAGCAATTGGTTTTGATTGGAGTTTATATATGATGGCATTTAGCTTCCCAGGCATGCTACATAAAAAAGAATGAAAAGAAAATGTGAGACAGAGGATCTGTGGGAACACAAAGCGTGGGATGTTTTTTATAGAAGCTGAATAATTAGAAAATTCTGGCTATCATCTGTGTTATGGTAAAAAGTACATGAACAGTGTTTAAAGCTACTTGTTAGCTTTCTGTACTATTTATTGTAGTCATTGTCTGAGTGGCAATGTGAGATGGTTGACAGCTTTTAAAGCTTTTAGTTACATGTTATGAGAGTACTTTCTGTACTATGGCAATAATATAAATGATTATGGGTAGATCTCTGATCGTACCTGCTTAGGATGAGTTTGAAAAGTGGATTTCAAGAAATTCACCTGAGATTGAAGCTCAAGAGATGGAAACTTGGCATCTCTTTTTTGTACATAATAAAAGGTTATGAATAGTGACCCAATCTTACTTCTTTGTAGTACATGGAGCTTTATATAATCCATGTACTACCAGCTCCAGGAAAAAGTAAGAAACACGTCTAGGAGTGCAAGGTGTTCAACTGGTTTTCAAAGTCAGGAAAACACTTTGTGCTGTTAAACAGTTAGTAGGTGGAACAAAGTGCTGTACTGTAGAACTAATGCTGTAAATGCTGTTAGTAGGTGGAACAAAGTGCTGTACTGTAGAACAAATGCTGCAAATGCTATTAGTAGGTGGAACAAAGTGCTGTACTGTAGAACTAATGCTGCAAATGCTGTTAGTAGGTGGAACAAAGTGCTGTATTGTAGAACTAATGCTGCAAATTTTGTTAGTAGGTGGAACAAAGTGCTGTACTGTAGAACTAATGCTGCAAATGCTGTTAGTAGGTGGAACAAAGTGCTGTATTGTAGAACTAATGCTGCAAATTTTGTTAGTAGGTGGAACAAAGTGCTGTACTGTAGAACTAATGCTGCAAATGCTGTTAGCAGGTGGAACAAAGTGCTGTACTGTAAAACTAATGCTGTAAATGCTGTTAGTAGATGGAACAAACTGCTGTACCATAGAACTAATGCTATAAATGATGTTAGAGACTTTGTTCTGCCACAATTTTTGTTTCTGTGTGACAGTAAAGTTCTCACAGCTTTTAAATGCTACTTTACCTTCTGCCACTATTTTTCCCAGCCGGATGTCTCTTTGTAGTCCTTAGTTCAGATTTTCCTGATTTCAGAGTGTGACAACAGTGCTGCATGTACTTTAATACTAATATTACTATTACTACTACTAATAATAATATGTTCATATTAATATTTGCATAAGTGCTATCTGATGCAGCAGCTGAAGAGCAACTCTTGGAAAAAAATAATAAACAAATTGCTTCACTTCAAAAATGAGTTATACTTTTATAGACTTTAGAGCTGTTTCTGAAAATTAAGATAAATTAGCATCTGACACAATCACAGTGCTAAACGTACTTCATCTGTCATGCTATTAATCTTTATGCCCAGATAAATGTGCTACATTCAGAATTTTTGGAAGCATTATGTTTCTTTGTTTCTTCTGCATTATAGCAAAGAACTACATGGCAGAGAGAGGTGTTGCATTAAATTGTGGAGATTAATTCTGTTCAGTAAAAATGTTTTCAGATTCAATCTGTCTATTCTTGACATTCTGGGCAGTATTGCTTATTGCTGCAAAGGAAGGTGCTCATGTATAACTCCTTAGTATAGCATGATAATGCATTTACTATACAGAATGACTGTGAATTAAACCACATCATTCACATGGCTGAAGAAGAGTTAGCTGAGATACGCTTAGGTGAAATTAAATTATATTACGAGTTACTGAAGTTCACTTATAGCAAGAGAAGAGAGACGATGCTTTGAATGTTAGAGAACAGAGACAATGCTTTGAATTTTACACGAGTTCCCTTAAAGTGTTGAGTTTTACAGGCTTGTTCTGCCCAACATCTCTATGACTTTTCTTTTAAACTGGCTTGAGTTAGTAACTTCAGTTTACTTATATATAGCTATATGGGCTTTCGATTCATGTAGCGAAGCCCAGTGGGAAATAGGTATGTGACTGTTGTAATAAACCAACAGAATTCAAAATCAGAAGGAATGCCTCATCTGAACACATTGTGGAGGAAGGAAGGAAGAGGGCACAGAAAAGTAGAAGAAAACAGTGAGGGAGAGGGAGTTGTTGAAGGCAGAGAGGTGAGATATATATATATATATATATAAGTTCATAGGTGTGTAATAGGCTAATGGCCATGGAGCCTTTACAAGCCTACCCCATAGAAGTGCCCTGACATCATGCCGCCTGATGTTAGTTCACAGTGCTTCTATCAAGTAGAGCCACTGGAGTGATCCCCTGGGTGAACTTTCTATTTCCCATCTACTCATCAAGATTTCTCTTGAAGAGGGCCAGTAAAGTGCTCTGCTTGACATGTATGGGAAGTTTAGTCCAGAGCATGGGCAGTCTCTGGGTAATAAACCTGTCCCTCCAGCATGTTCTGTTGATTGTGGTAAGGAGGTTGAGGTCTCTGGAGAGTGTAGTGCGGATGGATTGGGATTTCTTTACATGTAGCATTTCTAACAGAGCTGGGTTAGACATGGCTTTGTAAGTCAAGCAGGATCGCCTCTTAGTAGATGATATTAGACAGAGAATAGATGGAGTTTCTTGAGTCTGTCCATGCACAACATGTGTTTAAGGCCTAGGATCCACTTCTTGAGGTACTTTTGTGGCCTTTCCAGCTGTTGCATGTGTCTAGTGAGGTGCATGCCAAATGGGGCATTATACCTGAAGATTGGCCTAATGAGGGAAGAGTAAAGAGGGATAATGAAATCTTTCTTCCTAGATGCAAAACCCTTGGTAATGAAATGTGCCACAAAGAAGGATTTTCTGACCACAGTGGCAATGTGGTGGTTGAAGGAGACGTTGCTGTCAACCTGTGTCCCCAGATCTCTTATAATGCCTTCAGTGGGCTCCCATCAATGTGGTAATTAGTGGGAACTGAGTTTTTCCCAAAGGGGATGATGATGCATTTTTTGGCATTAAGATTAAGGCCATGGTTTTGACACCAGTCACTGGTCTCAGTGAGGCCTTTCTGTAGGATATCTACATCACTTTGGGAGTTAATAATGGCTCCCAGCTTGCAGTTGTCTGCGAACTCAGTCAGCCAAAGTCACTCTGTTTTGGCCTGGACTTCTGAGAAGTAGATGCCAAACAGGAGAGGACCCAGGACTGATCCCTGTGGGACTCCACTTGTGACTGGTTGGCAGTCTGACTTGGAGTCTGCTACTTTCACACTGTGGGTTCTATCTGTGAGCCAATTTGCAACCTACCTAGTGATCTAGGGGTTGATGCCTACTTTGGTGAGCTTATCAATAATTCCTGCATGGGGAATGGTATCAAAGGCCTTGGTCAGATCGAGGTAGGCTGTATGAACTGCCTTGCCCTCATCCACAGTTCTGGTGATTGATTCAAAGAAGTCAACCAGGTTGAGCAGGCATGATCTACCTTTCACAAAACCAAATTGCATGGGATCTAAAGTTTGGAGATTCCCTATTGTTTGTTTGTGTCTTTCGGCTTTTCCCGGTTAGGGGTCACCACAGCGGAACTCCGGTCCGCTAATGATTGGCAGTAGATTTTTACGTACTAGCTTGCTGGGCCTAACGCACAACTTTCAACGAAGGAACGCCCATTCACGCATGTCGCCACACAGAAGAAGCTCTAACTGAGAATCTAATGGGCAACGTCTAACTGTGAGGCGACAACGATACCGCAGCACAGATTCCCTATATCCTTGTTAATTAGGTCCATGATGATGTGCTCCATAGCCTTACATATCAGACTCATCAGGCTAATGGGGTGATAATTCCCTTTGTCTGCAGTTGCTCCCCCTTTATGGGGAGGGATGACTGTAGCAGTGCACCATTTAGTTAGGACAAAGCCTGAGGTGAGGCTGTGATTGAACAGAGAGCACAGATATGGTGCCAGTTCACTTTGTATTTCATGTAGACCATATCCAGGGATATTGTCGGGTCCCACAGATGCTGTATTCTTGGCCTTGGACAATGCAGCTTTAACCTGTGCTGCAGTAATGCTGGGTGCTGGGCATTACTCCGGTATTGTGACTGGTCCTTTAGGAGGGGAGAGAGGGGTAAAGCTGGCAGTGAATCTGTCGCCAATATGTTGGCAATATCTGTTGGCTCAGTATAGGAGGTACCATTGTGCAGTAACTAAGGGCAAACCTGGGTGCTGCCGTGGAGATTTTTGATATAACTATAGAAGGCTTTGTGGTTGTTTTTAGTGTTTGCCACAATTCTGCCTTCATAGCTGGCTTTAGAGGTTTTCATGAGGGATCTCAACATTTTGTAGACAGAGAGGGAGTCCTAATAAAACAATGACTACCAACATCTTAAATCCCTTTGTTAAGGAAATTGAAATAATAACAAAATTCATAAAGTGGACTTTCAGAAATTTAATTTTCATATAAGGAATGTAAAAGGAAAGCCATAGAAATGTATTACAGCTGCAGTAGAACAGAAGGAAAGAACTCTGGATATTGCAAACAATGTTGCATAGGCACATGGAGTAGCTTTACCCCTACAGTCACACATATGTGCGTGTCACTGAGGAAAGCCAAGTCTAGAAATTAATTTCTCCACTTATTCCTAACTTTTAATATATTAATTTTACAATGTACAATTAATGCTGTAGAATTCAAATGTATAATGTTTTTCAAAGTATTCTAACTTGGTTCATGTCATATTTTTATGATATACAAGATTAGAATAGGGTCTCAGGTCCTAATCATCTTGCATTGCATAGAGCAACTGAGTTACACTTCAATATCAGAAAAAAGACATCTTGTTAAGCATCTTTCTGATATCAGCAGGGTGACCACACTAGGTATAAGAGGTGCATGGCAAAGAGCAGTGGCAGATCTATTGCATTTTTTTGTTTACAAGTGTGACAAACTAAAGTATCTAACAGCTGGTCATTCTTCATTAAGAAACCATTTCTGCCTGCTATCTGTTTTGCAGTGTCCTGTTTTACTCGCTTTAGAAACCATCAAAAGCCAGTAAATCACTCGATCCTGCTACATTTTATTCCCCCTAACTAAGAGCACGTTGAGCAAATAAAGCTCCATGCATTATGAAAAATGATGATTAGGTCTCTCTGATCAGAATACTTATGTGTTCTTGACATGGATGCCAATAAATTCACCCTTTGAAGTTTACTGTAAAGGTGAGTTTCTTGACATCCATGTCTTTAATACATAATAAGTTGATTATTTTCAAATACCCAATCATAGTCCTCTATGATATGTGCTTACAACATGGATTTGGAAAAATTTACCTCGAGACTGAAGCAAAATAAAACCTGAGAGGTGAATATTGATATCCCTATAACAAATAAATAAATAAATAAAATGAACTAAGACTAGAGAGAACCCATCACAATTCTTCGTAGGTTATGGAACTATAGTAGCCATGATGTGATACTTGTTCTAGAAAAAAACATGTAGGAACATTACATGATGTGTTCTACAACTTTGAAATCAGTAACTCTCTTAGCGATGCCAGTCAGGCAGTGGGAGGTAACAAAATGTAGGTTTAATGGATGGATTCCTTTAAAATTTGTTAGACACAACACAAATTGTATATGTGTGTATGTGTGTGTGTGTGTGTGTGTGTGTGTGTGTATGTGTTTGTGTAATTGTGTGTGTTTGTAAGAGACAGACAGACAGCAGTGTGTTTTACAGTTTATAAACCTAATTCAACTTCACTCCTCTCTTCCCTGATGGCCAGCACTGGCAATTGTTATACTCTCACTGAAATGTAGTTAAGAAAACTCCGCTAAGGTCCTGTTTTATGATGATAAAGATCCTTAACAATGTTGCCTTTTTCCCAAGGACAGAGTGTCCTCGTTGTACTCAACATTCTGTATTGTAAATAAAGAACAAACATCCCCTTATGTCTCGAAATATCAGTTTTATTTTCCACTATGTAAGTGCTATTTTTTTTTATTTGATTTACTTTGCTTAATTTACTGACTAAAATGTTCACAAACGCTTTCAGTTCAATAGCATAAAGTACATGAATGTTTTTGATGGCACAAGCATTCATTAAATGCACTCAGCCGGTGAAGATAATGTAAGTAAAGATTAACTTAAATTTCACTAGATTTCTACAGTATTTAGAGATTTTAGAGCAGGCAAAAGTATACATAAAAAAACAGTTTGAAATGTTTTTAAACTTTAGTATCCATAAATGATTGCATTAGAAGCGTAAAGTAAATTATTTTTTGTCATTATTAGTAATTTTTGTAGTTATTAGTAATTTTCACCACTGTGATTTTAATCACTGTGGAATAAACATTACGAGATTCCACAGTAAAAGATTTACTTTTTGTTATTTACCAGCAAAGCTTTTTTTATACAGAAAAGACATAGTTTCCTTGAAGAATGTCCAGGTATTTCATTACAGTAATGAAGTTGTGCTAGAAAGCCACTTCCAATGAGATGTGCCCATTTGTGATTCAGAAACATGTTAGCTGTGATGAGGTAAGACTTAATTATCAGTTAATCTGCATGCTTAATGAATCGCAGTTATCACAACACACAGATCATGGCTGATCTGCACATTGAGGTAATAACCTGCTGCTCATGTAGCTACTAGAATCTCCCCTTGCAGTCACCCCCCCCCCCACACACACACACATATATGCCCTCACACACATTACAGTCCCTGTACCTGTACCTAAACTGACATGCCCCCCCCCACTGTGTTATCATAGTGCCAGTACAATGTTTGTAGTAGGTCCTGGTGGTCGTTATCCCTGGTGTCCAGTGCTTCCCGAACCTTTGATTTCCACAGTGCTATTGGTGCCATTATAGCACTTTAGTGTGTGTCTGGTCATTCCCCCATCCCTGTTATGTTATTCTGTGCCTTAGGGTACTTTACAAAGTATTTCCTGTTCTCTTGTTTATCAGCCCACCACACCCTAGTCCCTGTAGTAATATTGCTGTTGTTTCAGCACTTTTGGTCTAGTGTATCCCTCACCCCCAGGTCCCTGCAGTAATGTTGGTGCTGGTATGGCACTTTACAGATACATCCTTGGCGGCCTAGTGTATCCCCTCACCCCATCCCCCATTTTTCTCATAGTGCCATTGTGGAACTTTAAAAGTCATCCCTGGTGTCTTGTGGTATACTACCGCTATGTAAATGTTCAGCAGATGACTGTGGTCTTTTGACTGTGTTCACTACGGTGACATGATGGGGTTGGTAACACTCATCTACACATCCCAGAGCTTTCTTGAATTGTTTGGCCATGTAAATACTGTGCTAGATACAGTTCTGAGAATAGAACACATATCAGATTAGCATTTCACATGTCCACAGAGCCAGCCCTTTTCATTGTCACAAGTCTTCATGTTGGATGACCAGGCAGAACCATGTAAGGGTGCTTGCTGAATGCCAGAAAGGTGCAGTGTCATGTATATGGCCACACCCTTAGTCTTAATGATTTTAGAATCAATTTTCAACATGAAAATTATTCAGTTTACCAAAAAGGAAAATCTACAATATCGAAAGGAAATAGAGTAAAATGTTCTGAAGTTTTACAAAAAATATCAGGTAATCACCTTGTTCAGTCATAGCCTCACCTCAGGCTTCGTGCCCACTGAATGAGCCACCATGGACCCCAGGAACTACCATCCCATTAGCCTGACGAGCCTGGTCTGCAAGGCTATGGAATGTATCATCATGGAACTTATAAACAATGACATTGGTAATATCCAAACTCTTTACACTACCCAGTTTGGGTTTGTAAAAGGCAGATCATGTCTCCTAAACTTGATAGACTTCTTTGAAGCGGTCACCAAAGCTGTAGATGAGGGTAAGGTGGTACACACAGCCTATCTAGATCTCGCCAAGGCTTTCGACACCATCCCCCACTCTGGAATTATAGACAAACTCACTAAACTAGGTATAAATACCTATGTCACAAGATGGGTTGCCAACTGGCTCACTTACCGAACCCACACTGTGAAAGTAGCAGACTTTAAATCCAACTTCAGACCAGTGACAAGTGGAGTACCACAGGGTTCAGTCTTAGGTCCTCTCCTGTTTGGTATCTACTTCTCTGAAGTACAGGAAAACACAGAAGGCCTTTGGATAATAAAGTTCGCAGATGACTGCAAACTAGGAGCCATAATCAAATCTCCCAATGATCTGGACATCCTACAAAAGGGTCTCACTGAGACAGATGCCTGGTGTCAAAGCCATGGCCTCAAGCTCAATGCCAAAAAGTGCATTGTCATCCCTTTTGGTAAAAACTCTGTACCCATGAACTACCACATAGGTGGTAGTCTACTTAACAACAAAAATGTGATGATACCTTGGGACACAGGTGGACAGTAGTCTCTCCTTTGATAGTAACATCACCACAGTAGTCAGGAAATCCTTCTACATGGCACATCTCATTACAAAAGGTTTCTCATCCAGGAAAAAAGAGGTAATAGTTCCCCTCTATTCATCAGTCATTAGACCCATTATAGAGTACAATGCCCCTTTTGGTATGTACCTCACAAGATATCTACAACAACTGGAAAGGCCACAGAAATACCTCACAAAGAGGATTACCGGCCTCAAACAGATGCCCTACGCAGACCATCTCAAAAAACTCCAGCTTTACTCTTTCGCATATTGCCTACTCAGAAGCGATCTCTGCCTAACATACAAAGCTATGTCAAACCCAGAGCTGCTGGACATGCTCCACTTAAAGAAATCCCAATCCCTCCGAGCTACACGCTCTAGGGACCTAAACCTTGTCACCATGATAAACAGAACATGCTGGATGGATAGATTCCTATCTCAGAGACTTCCCTTACTCTGGAACAAACTACCTATCTCTATCAAACAAAGCTCCTCATTAGCACTTTTCAAGAAAAATCTTGATGATTGGATGTGAGATAGGAAATTCACCCCGGGGATCACTTCTGTGGCTCTGCTTGACAGGGGCACAGGAAAATAATTTTCTTGGGTGGTAAAAGCCAGGGTGCCATTTGGCTAGGCTTATATAGGCCCTAGGGTCAATAGCCTAGTACCTACCTATGAACCTATAATATTTTGAAGATACTCATCTGTATATTTTATTGTGTGATGAGAATTCAGAAATATCTCTGCAGTAATTTAACAACTGTTGTTCCTGTGGTATTTCTTAGATAGCAATTTATCTGAGCTTCCATGTACGTTTATCTGCAATAATTTTATTAAGAAAAGCTAAAGTTTTCATTATGTTTATAGACTGATGGAATTGTTGATATGTCTATTATAAATAAAAACACAGATTACCTCCAAACCCTGGAGCCGACCCAGTTTGGCTTCATCAAGGGCAGATCCTGCCTGTTAAACCTGGTGGGTTTCACCAAAAATGTGACCAGGGACATTGACATGGTTAAATCTGTGCATTAAGCATATGTTGTCTTGGCAAAGGCCTTTGACACAATCCCACATTCAGGCATTGCTGATAAACTTAGCAAACTGAATGTATACCCCGTTGTTGTAAGATGGGTTTCCAACTGGCTCACAAATCAGTCACACACCATCAAAGTGGGTAACTGCACATCAACCAGCAGACCTGTCACCAGCAGGGTGTCACAAGGGTCAGTGCTGGACTCCCTACTGTTTAGTTTATATTTCTCAGAAGTTCAGGCCAAAACAAAGGGGTTGTGGCTTACCAAGTTTGTGGATGACTGCAAACTGGGTGCAATTATTGAATCACCAAACAATGTCAGTATACTTCAGGAGGGTCTTATGCAGATCATGACTGATGTTTTAGTCATGGTCTCAAACTGAATGCAAAGAAATGTGTCATCATTCCTTTTGGTAAAATAATGTATCTTCATACTATCAAATTTGCAATACCCTATATACCTACAAAGAGGTAAGACATCTGGGATCACAAGTAGACTGCAACCTTAACCTTGACCACCATTTGTCTACTGTATTAAGGAAGGCTTTCTACATAGCACACTTGATTAGCAAAGGCATCACCTCTAGAACAAAGGAGGTTATAACCTCTCTATACTCGTCACTAATCAGGCCAGTAATTAAGTATAATGCCCCTTTTGGCATGTACCATACTAAGCACCTGCAGCAACAGTGGGGACCTCACAGGATTCTAACTAAGAAGATCAAGGGACTTCAGCATGTACCTTATACAGACCAACTAAAGTCCATGTCAATGTAGTCAGTATCATATAGACTTCTTAGGGGAGACTTATGCATGGTTACAGAGCAATCCCCGACCAAAACCTAATGAATTTGCTGCACATCCATAAATCAAACAGGACTACAACTACCCATTCCAGGGACCTATATATGGCCTGCAACTTAAATAGAATGTGCTGGAGAGAAAGATTTGCATCCCAGCAACTGTCACCTCTTTGGAATATGTAGCCAATTCATGTGAAGCAGAGCACCTCTATGACACTGTTAAAAGGAACCTGGATGAGTGGATGGGGCACAGACAATTCTTATTGGGGATATCCCCAAATAACATAAGAAAAAAAACCCAATGGATATTAAACTTGTAAAATTAAAAACACCACGACCAAACCAAGTATTCCAAAATGTTTTAATCCATACACTAAGCGCTTTCCATCAAAACATGGCATCATCAGAGTGAATGGAATCAAACTGTTCCCTTGCTTTTATACATAATAATAAAACAATGTTCCAATTGGCCAATACCATAATTACCTTGTTCTTAAAGAAGCATGTGTCAAATAATTACATACAGCTCGTGCCTTAACATAATCAATGTTTGTGAAACATATATATTTTTATAGAAAATACATACATATAAATATATATATATATATATATATATATATATATATATATATATATATATATATATGCATATCATATAACAAAATTTTATAAAAATTGTATGCTAAAAGTGTACATTTTTTACCTATATATATAACATTTGCCTTTTGCTTCAATATTGGTTTTAAGGAGATGTGTTCATTTAAACCAGGTGGCATAAAGGCATTTAACAAAATCTACCATTTATATTCCAAAAGTTCCACCTTTAATTTTTCATCTCCTCCTCTTTCAATGAACAGCATCCTATCTATAACAAAGAATACAAATCTCCTAAAATTACTACACTTTGTACTGTGTACATATAAAGCATTGTGTATATCATGACTCTTGATAGCCCTAAGGTGCTCACCTATCCTGTCTTTTAATCTCCTAATAGTCTTACCTACATAGTAAGCACTACAGTTGGTACACATGGCCAAATAAACCACCTTTGTTGTGTTACAATTAACTCTGCCTGGACAGGAAATAGTGCTATTATAACCTTGAACACTAACATAAGGGCCATCATTGATATACCTACACATCCTACAAGTGCCACATCTACTCATTTTTGAGAATACAGTCCTGGGTATTGACTAGAGTATCTATGGTATTACATTGGGATGAAGTGGATAGGCTTGAAATGACCTCCAGGTCAATACTCTAGAAACCTCCTATGATCCTATGATCCTATACATACAATTATGCAAATGGGATATTCAGGTATTTAGTAAGTGCCATATATGCTTAGATATGTTTAAATCTGCACCTACCAATGTATGAATATGAGTAAATTATAGCAATTCTTAATAACATGTAAAACTTTTGAAATAAAGTCAGTAACTTTCCAGATTCACACCTCCAGTCTTATCTTGATATACACATTTATATTTGAAGCAAGTGAACATATATTTACTGTATCATAGCTGAAAGACTTGAGATATGTTGAGACATTCTGCTTCAAAACAGTAGAAATTATGGTAAGATTGAGAAGACATTTTATTTTAACTGTAATATATTGTTTTCTGTATTAAACATATCTTTTAAATATTAACTCAAACAGAATGGATGGCTAAAAAGGACCTTCCAAAACAATTTAAGATTCTGTCTTGTATATATAAAATTGTAATTGGGAATCAGAGATGGATAGTCATTCAAGCAGCCATGGTGGTGATTTGTGCTGTTGCTAGCAGTCTCACCATGAGAGCAACAGTCAAATGGGGACAAGTGACCTATTTCTCTGTAGTGGCGTGTACATTAGGGTCTGCTCTTCCACCCAAGAAGGGCCTACGTATATTTTCTGCAACCATCCTCAACCTCATGACCTTCTCGATGACCTTTGTTCACTTGCATTGCACTCCAGGCTCAATCCCTCTTTGCGACTTGTAGTGGCACTTCAGAGTTCTAAGTCTGTCTTTAATATTAGTTATAGTAGCATCTAGATTATAACTTTTTTCTTTTGCTTTAGGGCTGAGTTTTGTTCCTTGGATTATTATTGAGCTTGGATGTTGAGTTCAGTTTAGTTCTGGTTTAATGGTTCATATTAGCTGATGTTTATTAATAGTGTATGGTGCTTTACTTTGCATGGAAAAATTTCTTAATCTTTTTTGAGTGATGGTCAGAGTGGATGGTGAAAAACATAGACAGTTGCAATTAGACTACTAATATAGCCTCCTAGCTTGATTGCACCAAAGTCTGTTTGGGAACAGCAGTCAATTTGTGTTGCTCTCTCCCTCTCTCTCTCTCTCTCTATATATATATATATATATATATATATATATATATATATATAGGTTCATAGGTTAGTACTAAGCTAACTGCCCTTGTGAGCCATTTTAAGCCTAGCCAATTATCCCTTGTGAGACTCAAACTCTGCACCTTGTGTTTATAATATATATATATATATATATATATATATATATATATATATATATATATATATTTATATATATATGGGTTCCATACACTAGATCGAATTTTCACTAATTCGAAATAGTGCATGAAATGCTCACTGCAGCGAAAGTGCACTTAATCAAAAGTGCACTTACGTGAAGTTCAGTACAATGAATGGGTGTTGTACTAAACGTCCGTGCAGTACTCACGGACCTTAGGATTAGGGCACGGGTCATAACCCGTGCCCTAACTCTAAGGTCCATGATGACTGCAGCGCAGTGAAGGACATAGCAATTTCCTCCACTATGGTGCAATAGTCACAAAACTTAGGGTTAGGGCATGGGTTAGGGTAAGGGGATAGCTTTACTAACTATGCCCTTACGCTAACCTGTGCCCTAACCCTAAGGTCCATGACTATCGCACCATAGTGGAGGACATAGCTTGTTTTTTATGTCCTCCACTGTGCTGTGGTGTTTTCGGTAAAGTGCACTTACACAAAAGTTCACTTTCATTAAAGTGAACTTTTGCAGAAGTGAGGCTTCCTATTACAAGTTCGAAGTAGTGAACTTTCGTTCTTGTAATAGGAATCCATATATATATATATATATATATATATATATATATATATATATATATATATATATTTTTTTTTTTTTTTTTCTTGGTAATACACTGTTGTATTATCGAGCTGTTTTGTTGTTTTGTTTGTTTGTGTTAATGTCTCTCCACCCTGCTCTTTTACCAGAACTGTTGTCTGAATAACTGTCCTAATTTTATAGAATGTTTGGGGAGCCAAATTTTCAGACATTGCTACCCTTTTATGGCTGGATATGTCAACCTGTTTTGAGTTTTGATCGTTTGTTATTAATACTTGTAATGTTCATGCAACTTACTGTAATATCCCTGGGGTTATAAAATCCTGTTTATGCTTATATTAGACTGTTAGAAATAAAAAGCATTCTTAGTTACAGATTGACAAAACACATACAAACTTTTTATTCATATCGTGGGGCGGCCACGGTGGTGCAGCGGTTAGCATTGCTGCCTCACAGTAAGAGGTTCTCCGGTTCGATTCTTGGCTGTGGTGCCTTCTGTGTGGAGTCTGCATGTCCTCCCTGTGGTCACGTGCGTTTCCTTCGGGTGCTCTGGTTTCCTCCCACATCCCAAAGACATGCAGTAGGTGGATTGGACACTCTAAATTGGCCCTAGGTGTGTGTGTGTGTGTGTGTGTGTGTGTGTGTGTGTGTGTGTGTGCCTTCTGTGGAAGGTTGCACGCTGGGCTGGCAACTCAACTCTGCAAAACCCCACTACCAGTCATGAGCGGACAGATGATCTGCTGTGGTGACCCCTAACTGGGAAAAAGCTAAAAGAAGAAAAATAAGACAATTTGGTATTTGTTCCACAGATGGTATGAATAGAAATATCAAATGTTTATGGAGGTATTGAAAAGGTAAAATGAATGAACTTTGAATGTGTACCCTAAAGGACCTGCCGGAAAGTAAAACAACATAAATTCTATATATGATGATGTAAAGGGAAGCAACACTTCTGATGGGTTAGCAGCTATTAAATACTTGGATACTGTCAGCTCATTTTCAGAAAGGAGTGTCAGAATCCAGAATGTAGTTTTACATTAACCTTACTATATGCCCACTCTGTTACCGGGCAGGTGAAATCCACAATCTTTCTCATCTGTAAGCTTTTATTACTTATTCCCTGCATATCTCTTAGATAAGTAAAAAGTTAGAATAGGCAACTAATGTGCATTTGTCCATAAACAGATTTGTCAGCATACAGCTGCATTTTTTTCTAGAAGTAGTCCTTTCTCACATAAGTGTAAGCTCCTGTCCGTATACAAGATATTTTATGTTACCGTTTCAAGGAAATATAGTATCTACTGTCTCCTAACTGTAATGTGCTCCTTTTCTTCAGAAAGATGCATGTAAAACCCATTTAAAATGACAAATGTATATTCTACAACCATAAAGAATAAATGAATTTCCAACAATGTCTAACATGGGTTGAAATAAATGTTATCTAATAAATTATTAGTAATGCAGCTAGGTTTATAAATCAGTGATGCTTTTTGTTAGTTTTTTTTTTTTTTTTTTGGTTTAGAAAGTTTGGATCAACTCCTTTTTGACAGAAATGCTGTCTTCTAACTGAGTAGCTGTCAGCATCTTATTTTGCTGTTTTATTGTTTTGTATAGTTTAGCGTTGCCGCCTCACAGCAAGAGGTTCTCCAGTTCGATTCTCGGCTGGGGTGCCTTCTGTGCGGAGTCTGCTTGTCCTCCCTGTGGTCGTGTGGGTTTCCTCCAGGTGCTCCCATTTCCTCCCACATCCCATACACTAGATCGAATTTTCACTAATTCGAAATAGTGCATGGAATGCTCACTGCAGCGAAAGTGCACTTAATCGAAAGTGCACTTATGTGAAGTTCAGTACAATGAATGGGTTCTGTACTAAACATCTGTGCAGTACTCACGGACCTTAGGATTAGGGCACAGGTCATAACCCGTGCCCTAACTCTAAGGTCCGTGACGACTGCAGAGCAGTGAAGGACATAGCAATGTCCTCCACTATGGTGCGATAGTCACAAAACTTAGGGTTAGGGCATGGGTTAGGGTAAGGGGATAACTTTACTAACTATCCCCTTACCTAATCCGTGCCCTAACCCTAAGGTCCATGACTATTGCACCATAGTGGAGGACATAGCTTGTTTTTTATGTCCTCACTGTGCTGCGGTGTTTTTGGTAAAGTGCACTTACGCAAAAGTTCACTTTCATTAAAGTGAACTTTTGCAGAAGTGAGGCTTCTTATTACAAGTTCAAAGTAGTGAACTTTCGTTCTTGTAATAGGAATCCGTACATATATATATATATATATATATATATATATATATATATATATATATATTTTTTGGTAATACACTGTTGTATTATCGAGCTGTTTTGTTTGTTTGTGTTAATGTCACTCCACCCTGCTCTTTTACCAGAACTGTTGTCTGAATAACTGTTCTAATTTTATAGAATGTGTGGGGAGCCAAATTTTCAAACATTGCTACCCTTTTATGGCTGAATATGTCAACCTGTTTTGAGTTTTGACCATTTGTTATTAATACTTGCAATGTTCATGCAACTTACTGTAATATCCTTGGGGTTATAAAATCCTGTTTATGCTTATATCAGACTGTTAGAAATAAAAAGATTGTTTTGTATAGTATTTTGCATTCTAATATGAATAAGTGAATGGTCCACAGAACTACTACACAAAGTGTACAGTCTGACAAAAGAGTTACATACTAATCCTGTGGTCTGCCAACATACCACTAGCAAGATTCACAATGCTGAGTAGCTTTCCTACTTGACCAACATATATTGGGACCAACTAGTGAACTGTTGGCAATGGCCTCCATAGGTAACTGCTACCTATACCTCTGTGCAGCATCTGATTCCTTGACAGAGGCAGGCAGGCAAATCAGAGAGACACACAGAGCACACACAAACAAACACAATTTGCTAAGGAAGTGATGGAATACAACAGCTGCTTCTATTTATGGGAGTTTGGCTGCATCTTTTTGCTGGGCTTGGTCATGTTTTGTTGTGGCAATGTACTTGCCTGATTCATAGTGTGACCCCAGACAAGTCTTTGCAACTCTTGATGTTGTCTCTTATTAAATGGAGTGGTTGTCCAAAAAAAGGTGATGTGGTTGATGAGATATTTTGTGCCAAGCAGACCATTTCCATTCTTTGATGGTTGGGGTCTGCATCTCTGTATTCGCAGCATTGTGTCCACCATTAATCCCCCTTAATTTGCATTCTCTTTTCCTGTTCCATTATTTGTGCATCATATACCTCTTTTGGCATGTAGCTGAATATGCCTTTACTGAGCAGCATTCAAATGGGTCAGAAAGACTTTTATTAATTGCCCACAGTGTGGCATCAAGATTTTGTTCTGTACTGGGCTTATACAGTTGCATATAATGTTTCTGAATAGCACTGTTTGTTTCAAGCCTGTTGATTTAGACAGCCTTTTGTTTCCTTTTGGTTTCTGTATATTTCCCATGTATACTATGTGAGGATTTATTTATCTTTACATTGAAATTAATGAGAGATGTAGTGATTTTATTTTATTTATTTAGTTAGTTTCTTTTTAGCTTTCTAATTTGACTGCACATTTCATATATTAAAGTGGGCTAGGGTGTTTTGTGCTCATGTCTGGCTTGCATTTTGCAAATAGAGCACAAGCCCATGATTGTTTTTCCTTCAGTCCTTCTTGTTAGGATGTCTTCTTTGTGTTCAGAACAAAAAAAAATATATATATATGTAAGAAACAAACTTTTGCACATTTATTGTTATAGCACAGTGCATTTAGGTACTATAGTCACTGATGCCCGTTCAGGTTAGTGGAGTTACTCTGTGAAGATCATTTCATCCCAGTATATAATTCCTGAAGTACAAAAGTACAGTAGATATATATATATATATATATATATATATATATATATATATATATACATTTATGTGTGTGTGTGTGTGTGTGTGTGTGTCATATACATATACACACATATATATATATATATATATATATATATATATATATATATACATATATATATATATATATATATATATAATATTTAAAAGTCATTATAGAAACCACATGCTCACAAAAATTTCTTAAAAGACATAAAACACAAAAGTAATGCACATGTAAAGTTAAAAATATTTTTTTTGAATCTTTATAGACTGACGATTCAAAGTCTGACTTCTCAGTTGTCATTTGTCTTAATTTCATTCACTGGATTTATTACAAAATGAAAGAAAGAATATTTCATATGGACCAGATGGCTATAACAATGAAATGACATTATCAGAATATGCAATGCAGAGTCTTTAAACCATAGTGTGCATTGTATATCCCAAGTTTAGTTAAATATTGATAGAACATCTTTTATTCACAGATTCTGGCTGACCTTGAGAACCACGCTCTGTTCAAGAATGATATTGAGTGCCAAAAGCTTATTTTAGAAGCTATGAAGTATCACCTTTTACCTGAGAGGAGACCTCTTATGCAAAGCCCACGAACTAAACCTCGGAAGTCAACAGTGGGAGTTTTGTATGCTGTCGGTGGAATGGATAACAACAAAGGTACAAGACATAAGCATTGATTATTCAAGTCTTGGTATCTATTATCTGCATGGGTTTACTTAGAATAAAACTTTAATTCAAGTGTGCTTTGCAGATTTATCTGTCGGTTACAGCTGGCTTAATCTGAAAACTTCACTTAAAACAGCAAGCAAATGACTTTTTTGCTTTTGTGTCTTTGTTGTCAGTCATTATTTTTGACCCTGTTGGGACCTATATAGTTTCATTCTTAGATTAATGCACTTAATGTTACAAAGATATTTCTGTATGTAAAGATAACATTTTCTTCATTCTACCTTCTATGAAATTTACGACGTTCCTACAGTGAAAGAGAAAAAATTAATTTTGCTGGTCTGTACTGTTTAAGTAATTCTAGTGTATTACACTAATTTCTTTAATATGTTTAGTGTGTGTGTATATATATATATATATATATATATATATATATATATATATATATATATATATATATATATACATATTGCATAGTAGTAATACTCAGCTGTGTTTTGTCTATCTTCAGTACTCTCTCTCTGGATATTTTCTCACATGTCATCTTACCTATTTGTTGTATTGTCATTTTCTGTTTATGTGTACTTATTTCTATAATGGACTTTTATGTTTTTTACTTAGGGTCACTTATCTCCAATCTCTGTAATGTTCTTTTTAGTGGAGATTTTCTCCCCAGGCCTCCGCTGAAAATGAGCCCATGGCTCAGTTGGACTTTCCCGGTAAATAAATGTAAAATAAAATAAATAGATATTTTCATGCTGTTTCTTAACTCTGGTTCTTTAGAATCATGCCACTGTTTCACATATTTTTTTTATCTCTGCTGCCTGCCAAGCATCAAATTTCCTGTAATTAGACAGCTCATACAATTTACTTAGGTTGACAGCTGATTACCGGAGGCAATCATCCAAGCCGTATCTAGGGCTTTCTGGGAATCTGCCTAATGTGTGCTTCCACATTTGAGGGCCTCATATGTATTCCTCCCTTAACAGTATTGTGCATGTACCAAGACTTTCTCCATGGAAGGCTACAGTATACTTATACATGGAAGAGTGAAGCTCATGCCCTGAAGCTTCCAGATATACTCTTATTCATGTTCTGGAGTTTGAACTCCCAAAGGATGGGTGAGCTGGTATTAATGATTAGCTTCCATTTACCTTGGTTAGTTCTTCCAGTCCATAGGTCATCAAAACAAGGTCATTTTGGTCATAGTTGGGGACTTCAGCCCTCAACATCAAAGCCCCAGCCTGTAATTGTACCATTATTTTTAGCAGCATGCTTTGGCATCAGGATGTGAAGTATCAGATTGTGGGAGTAAAACTGAAGTCATCAGATAAGAAGAGGATCATGGGATGTTGATTGCACCTGGACTGGACAATACAGCAGCAACAGACAACAGAATGTGTCCATTGAATAAGTCCTGTTCAGCCCACACCTTGAATACTGCTTGCAGTTCTGAGGGCTATATAAAGAAGGGACATCAGACTGCCAGATGGAATCAAGGAGAAACTATCATAGTGATCTTTGGGATGAAGAGGGATGCATATGTCTAGAGGCTAACAGAGCTTGAACTCTTCTGACCGCAGATTAAAAGAGACAGGGGCAGCATGACATTGGTGCACATGATAATGTCAATAGAGGTAAATTTGTCATCCCAAACAGGAAGTAGAAAGGAGGAAGGAGGAGGCACTGGAATCAGATTTTAGGGACTAATTACTCATTGGATCTCCAAACCTGCTTTTTCACAGGTACAGATCTACAGCCTTTGAAAGGAATGATGGAATGTATATTTCAGGTGGAATCCAACAAAGGCTTTCAAGAGGGTATGGGACTAATTGAAAAAATGGTATGGATCATGGTAGGAATGTAGAGTAAGTAGAATCTTAAATCCATTTTAAACTGCAGATGAGATAGCGCTATTGTTTTTGTCTGCTGTCAAGCAAGTCTACTGTATTTTTAGTGTAATCAGTACTGCATAATATAAGGAAGTCCTGGCATGTCTGGCATTGACAGATATTTGTACTGTGGTATGCATATATATTTTTTTCAATGTGTGCATCGTATGTCTTGGACCTTTTATTTCCTCAGGCATCTCACAGAAATAAGCAAAAGATAAGACAATCTCACTGGAATTAAATATTCTACATATCCATGTTTTTATTATTTCTTCCCTGTGGAAGTTTAAGTACTTTAATGGCTGTATATTTTCTCTCTCTCTCTCTCTTTTTTCCAGAGGAAATCATAGTCTGTTTTATAAAGTTTCCTTCTCTTCTATATTTCTGCTGATTTCTTTTTCATCATGCTTAATATTTTATAGTATTCTAATTTCATCTTTTCATTGTTTTATTTTTACTGAATTTCAGCCATTCCTATATCACAGTACACAGAGTACGGAATAGTTCATATGCATCTGCAAAATAACCTCTAAGAATTTTGCAACATGATATATTTTTACTACCAACAGAAGACATATTTTAAATAATCATTTTTGAAACTGTTCTTAGCTGTTAACTAATTCTGAGTTATACACATGTTTCTTAAATTAATGTTTATGGATTCTCAGTGGGAATCATAAGAGTGTTTTAGAAAGCTCAGTCAAATTTAAACTTATTAATCCATATCACACCTTGTTAGAGAACAGTGTTTTAAATATTTACTTTCATACGATGTGATATGCTGTCCATCTGATGTGATTCATAATTGCATGGGTTTCATAGATTTTATTGTATCTTTAAAAACATAGCCCTATAAGGGGAATGCAAGTAAGTGCAACACTTTTATGTAGCAGTTTTAGTCCTGATTTGTTGATAAGAGTTTATAGGTTCATAGGTTCATAGGTAGGTATGTATATGCCTAGCCGGAATATGTTGTCTTTTGCTGCCTCCTTAGATTAGTTCCTTGTACCTCTGTCCAGCAGAGCCATTGAAGTGATTCCTGGTGTAAACTTTGTGTTTCCCATCCACTTGTCAAGGTTTCTCTTGAAGAAGGTTAGTGAGTAGCTCTGCCTAATGTAGATTGGAATCTTGTTCCAGAGCATATGAAGTCTCTGGGACACAAATCTATCCCTCCAGCACTTTCTGTTTATTGTTGTGGTGAGGTTTAGATCCCTGGAGCGTGTGGCTTGAAGGGATATGATTTTCTTTAGGTGGAGCATGCCCATCAATTCTGGGTTGGACATGGCCTTGTATGTCAGGCAGAGATCAACTCTGAGTAGGCGGTATGCAACTGACTACAGCTGGAGTTTCTTCAGTCGTGCTACATAGGGCATCTGCTTGAGGCTAGTGATCCTCTTGGTGAGGTACTTCTATGGTCTTTCCAGTTGTTGCAGGTGTCTTGTAAGGTACATCCCAAATGGGGCTTTGTACTCTATGATGGGTCTGATGAGGGATGCGTAGAGAGACCCAATGACATCTTTTGATCTGGATGCAAACCCTTTTGTGATTAGATGGGTCATGTAAAAAGATTTTCTAACCACTTTGGCAATGTGATTATCAAAGGAGAGGTTACAATTTACTTGGGTCCCCAGATCCCTTATTACGTCTTCCATTTTTAGGGGGCTACCACCTATGTGGTAGTTTGTGGATACTTTGTTTTTTCCAAAGGGGATGACTATGCACTTTTTGGCATTTAGCTTGAGGCCATGGTTTTGACACCAGGTATCTGTCTCAGTGAGACCCTTTTGGGGGATGTTTGTGTCAGCCAGAGAGTCAGTTATAGCCCCTAGTTTGCAGTCGTCTTTGAACTTGGTCAACCATAGCTCTTCTATGCTTGCCTGTACCTCTGAGAAGTATATGCCAAACAGGAGGGGTCCTAGGACTGAGCCCTGGGGAATGCCACTTGTAACCGGTTTAGAGTTAGACCTAGCTCCCACAACTCTTCCCATGTGGGTTCTGTCCATGAGCCAGTAGCAACCCATCTCATGATGTAGGGGTTTATGTTCAGGCTGGTGAGCTTGTCTACAATACCTGAGTTGGGAATGGTGTTGAAGGCCTTTGCGAGGTCTAGGAAGGCTGTGTGGACCACCTTTCCCTTGTCTATAGCCTTGGTAACTGTCTCAAAGAAGTCCACCAGGTTTAGGAGTCATGATCTGCCCTTAACAAAGCCGAACTGGGTAGGGTCCAGTGTTTGGAGGTTTCTTATGTCTCTGTTAATGAGATCCATGATGATGCACTCCATAGCTTTGCAGACCAAGCTAGTCAGGCTTATAAGGTGATAGTTCCCGGGGTCTGTTGTGACTCCATCTTTGTGGAGCAGAATAACCGTTGCTGTGTGCCACTCTGTGGGCACATAGCCTGTGGAGAGGCTGAATTTAAACAGTGTGTTTAGGTGAGGGGTTAGTTCATCTTTGAGCTCATGTAGGACGCAGCCTGGGACACCGTCTGGTCCCATTGATGCTGTGTTTTTTGGCTTTGGAGAGGGCTGTTTTAACCTGAGTGTCTGTGATTTCAGGGGCACTACATTCTTCTGGTGTAGCTATGGGCTCTTTTGGGGGTGAGAGGGGGGTGAAGTTTGCACTGAACCTGTCTGCCAGGATGGTCGTTATATCAGTCGGTTCACTGTATTTTGTGCCATTCTGCACTAACTCAGAGCAGATCTGAGAATTTCCACTTAGATTCTTGACATAGCTAAAGAATGCCTTGTGGTTATCTTTGGAGTCCATGGCAATTTTTTTTCGAGGCTAGCCTTAGATGATTTTATGAGGGGATGTAGTTTCTTGCTCATACTGATCAGGGATGACTTCCCTTCTTAGGATTTTACTCTTTTCTGTACTAGTTTCCTCCTTCTATTGTACAGCTTGTTTATGGCAGGGGTCCACCAGACTGGTTTCCTTTTCTTGGAGGAGTGAGTCTTGGTTTTGTTTGGGATAGCATGATCCATGCATTCTTGTAGGTGCCCGTAGAGTGCATTAGTAAAGGATTTTGCAGCTTGGACAGCATAATCCTTTAGCATGGGGGCTTTGAAACTTCCCACCTCGGTCTTAAGTAATGTGAAGTTTGCTTTTGAAAAGTTTTTCATGGTGGTTTCTTTGACCAGGGGTGGTGGCGGAATGTGGATATCCAGAGTGATTAGTTTATGGTCAGATCTAACCAGCGAGGGTTTGACCTCCGGTGTGGAACACTGGTCAACCATGTTGGTGATAACCAGGTCCAATATGTTGTCACCTCTGGTGGGGGTGTTGACCAGTTGATCCAGGGCGTTTGAGTTTATAAATTCTAGGAAATGTTGGGCAAGGGAGTTTGTACTTGAGTAGTTCTCCCAGTTAATGTCTGGGTAATTGAAATCACCCAATAGCAGGGTGTTTGGTAGGACCTTTATGTTTCCCAGTGTTTCCAGGAATGTGGAGTGGGGGTGCTGGGACATGGTGGGTGATCTGTAGCAAGCTATAATTTGAATAGCAGTTTTGCCTGTTGTTACTTGCACGTGGATGATCTCTGAAGCATTGTGTTGTGCCACTAACCTGGAGGTGTGGGTATTCTTGATGAATATGGATACTCCCCCACCTTTTGTATTTCGGTCAAGGTGTTGTGGATGAAATGTATGGTATGAGTTGTAGCCTGGTAGTGCTGGGGTGCTCTCTGGAGCCTTAAACCAGGTTTCTGTTACTGCACATATATCGATTTTCTCCATACTGAGCAGTACCTCGAGTGCATGCGTTTTGAGGTTTAGACTTCTGGCATTGAGTAGCATTACTCTCAGTTTTGTGTTACTTGTGCTATTTACGGTGGTGGGTTTGTCTTTTGAGCCTTGCCTAAAAAAGACACTATGGGGGTGGCAAGAGCCTTGGCCATTATTCGAAAGCCTAAGGGAGACAGGTGCAAGCTGTCTCTAGCGAAGCAGCGTGGCTTGTCGAGCATGTCATCCCAGGCTGATAGACACTGGATCCCCTTTGAATGACACCAGAAGCTTAGCCAATTGTTGAAACTGATCATTTTGTCTCTATACCATGGTATCATTCTTGGTGAGGGCAGGATGCTACTCAGGGTCAGTGTCATACCGGTCTGGGCTACGTGATCAGAGAGCTCCTCTATGTCTCTTTTCATGTAGTCCAGGGAGGTACGGCTCAGGTCATTCACACCAACATGGACAATGACAGAGCCATATATGTACTTGTTTTGGAGTGACCTGAGTGCTTGTGTTATGTGGCGGATCCTAGGACCTGACATGCAGCTAACAGTAACCCTCTCCTTGTTCAGCCTAGTGAGTGGGACGTCAGTGTACCTGACTATAGAGTCACCTATTACTAGTGTGTTGGGTATGTTATTTTGCCTTAAGGGCTGTGATTGTGTGGCACACTGGTTTTGTAAAGTATATGTTTCATGGTTTGTGTTGGGGGGTGGAAGTTGCTTGGATATCTGCTTTGGAGGTCTCTGTTGCTTTTGCAAATTTTTATTTAGAGCCTCCGAGTATGTTTTTGTATATTTATGTGTGTTTTTTGCCGGTGCTGGTTTCATAGGTCTATGTGAGACTGGTAGTGTGATGAAAGTAATTCTCTTCTCCTCTTGACTGCCTGGTCCAGTCTTGGGTTGAGAGAGCTTTGCCTCCAGTTTGGCTGTATAATTGCATCTATTGCATGTATTAGTGTTTGGTGGAAGGAAGAGAGGGTTGTCTGTGTACATGAGGCAATTGTAACATTGCTTCAAAATGCCCAGATTCAGCAGTTGGACTGGAGAGTACACCTGAAACTGCCCTTTGGACATGTCTGGATAGGTACAGTGAACTTTTTTACTGATTGGCTGGTAAGGTCGAATAGAAAGCCTTGTCCTTCTCTGCAGTATAGGAGGGCCTAGTGCTAAGGTTTATTAGTGCTTGCTATGAGTTTTGAGCAAGTGCCGGGATGAGAAGTGAATGGTTTGAGTGCTTAAGTTGAAAGTTTGTCTAGTTCCAAGGGAAAAAATTGAAGAGTAGACTTTGTGGAGCCGGGAATAGTTATACCCTAGCTAACAGGCACTGCCTGGCATGCAAAACCTTGCAAATGTGGGTTTTATAGCAGGGAAATGAAAGAGATAGAAATTAGCCCAAAATAGCCAATAAACTTCTAATTTCTGGGCTGAAACTACTCCTCCAGGGACAGATAGGCTGCTCAAAACTCCCACTCTCACAGTGAACAGAGAAATTTCCTTCCATCTAAGTAAGGTATGGGCAAACACATAAACTTTTAACACACCCCTGAATTCAGCACTAACCTGAAAACTGGACTATACTAGCTTAGAAAGGCAGGAAAACAAGTTTTTTTTTTTTTTTTGTTTTGTTTTTCAGAAAATAAAGCAGATGCAATAAAAAAAAGCACTCTGAATGCACAAAAATGGCTATCACACTTTAGTGTGTAGCATACAACAGTTAAACAGGTAATTTAAACACAAAAATGACTTTGTTAAAGTACAGGCAGTAAAATATGTACAATATGTAGCTGAAACAAGCTTTTTAAATCATAAACTCTAGAAAATCAGCGTTTTAGGTGGAATTAGCTAAAGGCAGCAAGAAAATGCAGAAAAATTTTACTTAATCACTCCAAAGTCTCTATTTTGTATCTCTGCTGCTGTAGAACTCTGCAGGGCTCCAGGCAGGAGCTTGCTGAGTTGCAAACTAACACAAAAACCTTGCAAATGCGGGTTTTATAGCAGGGAAATGAAAGAGATAGAAATGAGCCCAAAATAGCCAATAAACTAATTTTGGGCTGAAACCACTCCTCCAGGGACAGATAGACTGCTCAAAGCTCCCTCTCTCACAGTGAACAGAGAAACATCCTTCTATCCAAGTAAGGTATGGGCAAACACAGAAACTTGTAACACTGCCCTGAATTCAGCACTAACCTGAAAACTGGACTATACTATCTTAGAAAGGCAGGAAAACAAGTATATATATTTTTTTGTTTGTTTTTTCAGAAAATAAAGCAGATGCTATAAAAAACATTGAGTTGATAGCAGTTTTGTTATGCTTTTATGATAAATAACAAGGTGTTGTTTCCTCAGTAAGAGAATGGAGCATCTGTAGCATTGAAAACCATATATTGTTAAATTGTATTGCAGGAAGAGGAGTGAATATGAAAACAAAAATGTCTTCATGTTCTACCCTATTTTTACATCATGTGAAATCTCTAATCTAATATCTCCTTGTCAATACATACTAGGTTATGTATGTGTCAGTGCAGTAACATGCACGCTGTAAGCTAATAAGTCACATGACCAGCATGTCCATGGCTTGCTCGGATAAATAGCTCTAATATGATGTGTAGAAGGATAATTCATTGTAGGGACACTGTGCTGTGAGGTACACTGGTAATTGTAAGGTAAGAAGATGGCCTCAGACCTAACCAGTGAACAGCAAAAGCAGTATATTAGAGGATGTGGGAGGGGACCTAGCTATCAGATCATTTAACATGATTAACTCATTAACACCTAAGGGGTGTGGAATGTTAAACCTCTAGCAGTCTACAAAACAACTTGCATTCCATAGCATTTTCTAAAAAGTAAACTTAAAAAGCATAAGATAAACAAAAGGAAATATTTTGTGGACAATATAAGTTCTTAAAACTGTATGAATAACAATTTAAGCAGTAAGAAGCATTCTTTGTTGTGATAGTAGTCAGTGCATTCATATTCCTTTCAAAAGGGATTCAGGTTACTGGCTAAAGCTCTTGCCACCCCTATAGTGCCTTTTTTAGGCAAGGTTCAAAGGATAAAATCACCACCATAACAGATACAAGCATGCAAAATCTGAAGGTAATGCTACTCATTGCTAGAAGTCTAAACCTCAAAATGCACTCTCTCGAGGCACTCCTAAAAATGGAGAACATTGATATCTGTGCAGTGACTGAGACCTGGTTCAAGGCTCCAGAGAGCACCCCTGCAATACCAGGTTACAATTCTTACCACACTTTTCGGCCACAAACCCAAGACCGAAACACTAAAGGTGAAGGAGTGTCCATATTCACCAAGGATATTCACACCTCCAGGCTAGTTGCCCAACACAATGCATCTGAAATTCTCCAGGTGCAACTAACACTAGGTAAGACTGCAATCCAAATTGTAGCTTGCTACAGATCCCCCACCATACCCCAAGATTCTCACTGCACCTTCCTAAACATACTGAAAAATATTAAGATACAACCAAACACCCTAATACTGGGTGATTTCAACTACCCTGCTATTAATTGGGAAAACTACTCGGGTACCAGCTCCTTTTCCCAAAGGTTTTTGGACTTCATAAATTTCAATGCCCTGGATCAACTAATCCGTTGTCCCACCAGGGGCTCCAATATCCTAGACCTGGTCATTACCAACATGGGAGATAGTTGCTCCACACCAGTGGTCACCCCCTAATTGGTCAGGTCTGACCATAAGCAAATCACCCTTGACATCCACATCCCACCCCCACCCCCAGTAAGGAAACCTCCTTAAAAAACTTCTCCAAAGCCAACTTCATGTTACTGAAGTCAGAAGTGACAAACTTCACAACACCCACGCAGACGGGATTTGGAAGTTCGACTGCAGAATCCTACACTAAGGCACTGTACGAGCACATCCACTCGTGCATGAATCGTGCCATCCCAAATAGAACCAAGATGCTCTTCTCCAAAAAAAGGAAGCCAATCTGGTGGTCCCCTGCTATAAACAAACTATACAACAGAAGGAAGAAACAGTTGCAGAAAAGTGGAAAATCCCAGGATGCAAAAGACTCCCTCACCATCCTCAGTAAGAAGCTCAGATCTCTCATTAAATCCTCAAAAGCTAGTTACGAAAATAAAATTGCCAAAGATTCCAAAGACAACCACAAGGCATTCTATAGTTATGTCAAGAATCTAAATGGCAGTGCTCAGATCTGCTCTGAGCTACAACAGAATGGCATTAAATATACTGATCCCAAGGATATTTCCAATATCCTGGCAGATCAATTTAGTGCCAACTTCACCCCCCCTCTCACGTCCTAAAGGGCCCATCTCAATACCAAAAGATTGCCAAATTCTGATAATCACAGCCACACAGGTAGAAACAGCACTCTCCAAAGCTAAGAATACAGCATCCATGGGACCAGATGACATCCCAGGCTGTGTACTACATGAACTACAAAATGAACTGGCACCCCACCTAAGTGTCATGTTTAATCATAGCCTCACCTCAGGCTTCGTGCCCACTGAGTGGCGCACAGCTACAGTTATCCCACTCCACAAGGGAGGATCCGCCTTGGATCCCGGGAACTAACGTCCCATCAGTCTGAAAAGCCTGATCTGCAAGGGCATGGAACGCATTATCATGGAACTTATAAACAAAGACATTGGCAACCTTCAAACACTGGACCCACCCAGTTTGGGTTTGTGAAGGGCCGATCTTGTCTCCTGAATATGATTGACTTCTTTGAATCGGTCTCCAGAGGTGTGGACGAGGGTAAGGCGGTCCACACAGCCTATCTTGACCTCGCCAAGGCCTTCAACACCATCCCACACTCTGAAATCATAGATAAACTTACTAAGCTGGGCATAAATTCCTACATCACTCGATGGATTGCCAACTGGCTTACTAACAGAACCCAGACTGTAAAAGTAGCCGATTCCAAATCCAGCTCCAGACAAGTGACAAGTGGAGTACTTTAGGGTTCAGTCCTGGGACCACTCTTGTTTGGCATCTACTTCTCTGAAGTACAGGCCAACACTAAGGGACTCTGGTCAACAAAGTTTGCAGATGACTGCAAACTGGGAGCCATTATTGAATCCCCAAATGATGTGGATATTCTACAAAAGGGCCTTACAGAAACAGATGCCTGGTGCCAGACCTATGGGCTCAAGCTTAATGCCAAGAAATGTATAGTTATCCCCTTTGGAAAAAAACATGTACCCATGAACTACCACATAGGTGGCAGGATACTAAACATCGAAAGTGTGATGAGAGACTTAGGGACACAAGTGGACAGTGGTCTCACTTTCGATAACCACATCGCCACAACAGTCAGGAAACCCTTCTATGTGGCACACCTCATCACTAAGGGCTTTTCAAGCAGAAAAAAGGAGGTCATTGTCCCACTGTACTCATCCCTCATTAGACCCATTATAGAGTATAATGCCCCATTTGGTATGTACCTCACAAGACATCTGCAACAGCTGGAAAGGCCACAGAAATACCTCACTAAAAGAATCACAGGCCTAAAGCAGATGCCATATGCTGACCATCTAAAAAAACTCCGGCTATACTCTGTGGCATATTGTCTACTCAGAGGCCATCTCTGCTTAACATACAAGGCCATGTCAAACCCTGAGCTGTTGGACATGCTCCACTTAAAGAAATCCCAATCCCTCAGAGCCACACGCTCCAGGGATCTAAACCTTATCATCACAATGAACAAAACATGCTGGAGGGATAGGTTCCTGACCCAGAGACTCCCCATACTCTGGAATAGACTGCCCATACATGTCAAGCAGAGCGCCTCATTGGCCCTCTTCAAAAGGAACCTTGATGATTGGATGGGAGATAGGAAATTCACCCTGGGGATCATGTCAGTCATCCTGCTAGACAGGGGCCCAGAGAAGTAAATATTGTGGGAAGAAATTTCCAGGGAATTGTTATGGCTAGGCTTGCATAGGCCTTAGGGCCGATAGCCTAGTACCAACCTATGAACCTATGAACCTATAAATATTATAACATTTTATAGTGCATACAAACCCAAAATTATATTTTTTTGCTAAACTTTCACAAACAAATTGTCATATCTTGGAAATTGTATAAGCTAAACAAATATTGTTACAACATATGTATGTTAACCAGACATAAGCTTTCACATGACAACAACACATTCCTCTATGAGTGCAGGTTTATTGAGATATTTAAATAAATATGAAAAAATATGACTTAATTGAATAATTAGCAATATAAATAACACTGAACATCTCTTGAGATATTCAGTTTGTATTGCAAATATGAAATAGGGTTTTCTTCAACACCATCTAAGGTTTCACCTGATGTGCAATAGTTTATGTCACTTTGTTTTGAAGTATTAATTAGATATGGAAATATTGTTTATTTTTATAATTACTAACAGACAACTATCAACATCTCGGGTATAGTATGATATAAATGGACACTACCAATAGATTTCCTTCCTTTGGCTATAGCATATCACACCATACCCCTCAACATGTAAGGCTCTCATTTATGAAAATATGACTATAAATATGTAATATGAATAATAAGTGATGAACAGGGATTAATTTCTCTACTGCAGGATAATCTAGATTAACAGCTTTGGTGTCATTGTGTTAATAACTCCTTGTACTTTCTAAGACTGCCTATTATTAGCTATTAAATCACTTAGTACTTGAAGCCAGACCCAAAAACATTGTGAACACCATAAGTTGCTATAGGTGTGAACCAAAAATATACAAAAAAAAGGCACTATAGGCTTGAATGAGTTATGGGTAGATTGTACAATTAGAGAGGAGAACCTAGACATAACCTCTGCATTTGTTTTATTATGGAAGGACTAGCTAGAGACTGAAACCATTCACATATTTATAAGGCCCAGGCAGTATTAGAGTGAAAATCATTTAATAAGCAATGCTATCTTAGGAATATGGAACAAATGATCTAATGACCTTATACTGTTTGTAACAAGAATACCTTTTTTATCATGAGCACTGAGGACAGGAACTGACCATATTTTAGGTGTAAACATAGACATTACATGCATAATTGTATATCACATCATGTGTAAGGAAGGATGTACACATGGACACCCTGTGCACTACTATAAAATTGTGGACTTATTACAATGTTTTTTCCCAATATTTTTATTAAGGATAAAATAAGAAAATAAACATTGTCTAATACATTATTATACTGAACAGACAACTTTTAACAATAAGACGTATAACAATGTTTGAGCAGTGCCAGTGATCATGTATACCAGAAGCTGCCACTTAAACATAGGAAACATACACCATAGTCACCTAGCACTGCATGATAAGGTTCATGTAATGATGTTGAATTTTTAGCATTCTCTGCTCAAGTCATACGACTGGCCTTAATTCATGTCTAGTTTTTAATGTTAACAATATCACTAGGTCTCATTTTCATTAGAATGTGAATCTGAGTTCTTCTAATAAACTGTTATGTTTTGTATATCTCTCAGGATGTAGAACTCCACAGGAAAACACATAGTAATGGGGATAATTTTGCAATGACATTATATTTAGAGCATTTAGTCCTCACACTGTTCTTTTTGTGGATTTTGAAAGAATAATAGGCATTTCAACTTTATAATTATTTCAGATATATTCATCTTATTGAATATATTTTTGTCCATTGAAATGGTTTATTGTTGAATATGTAAACTAAAACATAAAAAAAAAAAATCACCTTAAAATTAAAACTTAATATACACATAAAACACAGTAAATGCATTTGTCCTTAATGGGCTTCATTAGTCCACAAAGAAAACAGAAAAAAACACCATTCATAGACATATCAACAAATGATATGATTTTTTAACACGTAAACCCATAAGATCATAAACCGTCAATACTGTAATGTATAAACCTCTTGAAATACAGTTGAAAATGTTAAAGTTCATTGAAACTAAACTTATTATGGCAGATAATTGGAGCTACAAGCAACACTTTGTTCAAGTCTAGCAACTCTTCAGTATCTTCCTTCTCATATATGGAATAAACAATCATCTGAATCAACAAACATAAGATTTGCATTATATACTCTTTCTGATGTCTGTACAAAGCATTAACTTTAATATTCCTGGCTAAAGCACAGTTGTTTTCATATGTACGATGTTGCAATTTACAAGTAGTTCTTTCCATATAGGAACCGGGCACCTCTAGCTATAAATACCACGTGTTTGTATATTCATGGGAAGTGCATCTGGTTAGCATGTCTTGTGCTATATTATTATACTTGTTGCATGCAGCCTCTGTATCTCACCGTCTCCCTCCTTCTACTCCCTTTTGTACTTGAAACTTTTTTTTTTTTTGCAATTGCATCCAAAGTCAAGTGAAACTGTTTTAACATGTTTTAATTAATTGAAAGAAGGGCACACTTGAACCACCTGATGGCACTATTTTGTTAATTCATATCTCAGGAGAATTGAAGGAAGACATTATAACCTGAAAACCATTACTACTAATCTTAACCCTGCCCAAAGTTATGGGAGTAAGGCAGTCTGTGATGCAGGGGAGTTATTTTCTTGTGGCTTGGTGGCCAGTGGCTGCCAGTTAAGCAAGTCCTGCACTCATGAGAGGAGCTGATATGTGCACGTGCCACCTCTACAGTGCCCTCTGAGGCTGTTCAGGTAGTGGTGCACACCCCAAGCAGCCTGCTGGAGAAAATTCACTGTTTCTCATTGTTTCTCATTGACAAGACAATCCCAAATTGCACAGGAGAACTTTAGGAATTCATAAGGTGAATAATATCATCTTTCATTGAGTTTAGAACATTAAGGATGACTAGAGTTTGAAAAGGGTTCAAGCCTTTACCTTAGGCATACAATAGAAAATTAAATCAGTAATCTCTCTAAACTATCTTCATGACAGGTGATAAAAATGGATAAAGGATTTCAATTGCCTAACAGCTGGATTTTTTAATGCATCCTGCAGATGTTCTTAAATCATTTGCAGTTTAACATGCCAACTTTCCCTTTTCAGATTGGCAGACTACAAACATCAGAAAATGGGGAAATTTGACAGATACATATGGGGATCCTTATTATAGAACATTAAAAAAAATTATAATCTGGAAATTTCAGATATATTCTTTTATTAGTAGCTGAGTCATTGTCTTCTATCAAAAATATCAGTTACACCACGTCTAACAACAAATCCCATTTTTGGTACAGTATGCAGTTATACATCAGTACATCTACAACTACTAAGTGATACTGTCCTGGAATTGGATGCTCTTGTTTTATTCCAATTTGCTCAGCAAAAGCTAAGATTTTCTCAAAGGAGAGCAGTTCAAGATGATGGTCTCAGTGAACTCATCTACATCATTGGTGATTTGGAGGGTAGTCACATAGAAATGCATACATAAGTTGTTTTAGAATATGGCAAGAACATTTTCTCTCTTCCTAGGAGCATATTCTGACTATGGAAGTTGCCCCAGCTTAGTTGAAAGTGCGCAGTCCTATATTTTCTTGAGTTGTACAGGCCTTATACCCTTTGGATGGTCTGCTGAAGAAAAATGTCGAGTAATGTTATGACAAAGATTTTAGGTAAGCTGTGGATTTATTTCATTTAACTGCTTTTTGTAGCATTCAGTGGAAACCTCTTGCAGAACTCTCCTCTTGATTGTCATAGCAGTAGTAAATAAATCAATTTTGAGAAGGCTTGATACATTGGATTCTCCCCTCTCCTAATGAGTGGTAGAGTAAATGGATTATATTTGTTCTCTAGGGTATAGTTAAGCCTTTCCTAGCCCTGTGTCATAGATATTTGAAGCAATGAGTCTGCCTTTGATGACATTGGTTCACCCTCTGACATGTGAGGCTGGAGGGCTTATGCAGAGAACAATGGGTGTGCGTGAATAATCCCATCTTGCACATCATTGGAAACTGTTGGCAGCTTGGCTGCCTACATCATTGACAACTGCAGGAGTGCAGGTGTAATTTTTGCAACAATGTGTCTAGCAAGTCTTTGCTGTCATGCAATGCCATTTACCAAGGCTTTGCATGTGTTGTAGCATTCATACACATCCTAAAAACAGCAAATGTAGAGCTGTTAAGCTTCCACAGGGATAAATTGTTGGGGTGGCTGATCCCTGACACATTGTTGGCAACCACTCCTTGTAGTTTACTCATCTCTTGATTTGAAGGAATGAATAAGCTTTAGGTCTCTTATGTCAAGGGAGCAAACCATTCAGATGAGTGGGCATGGGGGTATGATTTAATTAAGGGCATGTGACAGAAACATAAATAAGCTGCCTGCAGTATGTTAGCACTATGTGCATGAGAGTTAATAAAACGGAATAAGGCCTTTCATTGAGAATAATTGCAGGATGTATTAAAAAACCTTAGTTAATGCATCCCTAAAGTTTATATATGGTGACGAGTAGATCATAAGGTTTTATTGCCTATTACCCATCAAGGATGACTTATTCCACTCTTTTGTTTCTCCAACCCTGCATCCACATCCTAACGCTACCCCCCATAACTCACATTTAAGAAATATATAGTCTTTATTTCTTCTGTGTCATTTTATAATGCTGTGCATTACTCAAGCAAAATTTACTATCTGAGTCCTATTTTTCAGTAATGTCTCATACCTTATATACAAACATTACTGGTATGTGACTAATTCAAAAAGCAAACTATCTCAGTAAGAGAACATACAAGTAAGCTTTGCTGGCATGACATCAAACATCTTACATCAAACTAAGTTCACAGACAGAATACAGATTCATCCCTAAATGACTTCAGAGGTAAAGCTATTGTTAAGTACTTAGGTGCTTATCAATCAAATATAAAAATGACCAATAAGCTATGACAGACAGTATTTATAGTCATGGACTTCACAGGTGTACAAATGAAATCGGCACACAGTGGTGTTACATAGTATGCAAATGTAGTGTGTTCAAGCATACATTCAGCTTACAACCAACTATTTAAACAGAATGTGCAGAACAGTAACTGTACAATCCAAAGGAAATGTACAGGTAAAGTCATGCACAGCTATATTATATGTGCACATATGGAAAATTCCTGCATAGCTTTGTAATTTTATTAAGTGAGAAGTGTGGTCTTGTACTAATATTCTGAGAATGCACTGTACCAGCAGACTTTGATTTTATTTTATTTATATGGTTATTTGATTTATATGGTTAGAATGGAGCTGGATAATAAACTAGGGAAAAGGAAGAAGAGATGGCATAGGAAACAAAGGCAGATGACAAAAATGAAATAGGTATAGGGAGAGATGAGAGCAGAGGGTACAGTAATTCTTTCAGTGGTAATAACCCCCCTTTTCTGCAATACAGGAGATAGGAAAAGTTATAGTGAAGCAAAGGTAGGGATGTCAAGGAAAGCTTGTGGATTATGACATAAAGAATAGCAAGTCAAAACCAAAAGAGGTGGGTGGCCACATAGCATGGATGGCTTACAAATGGTGGGGGACATAGAAGAAAGAGGATGGAGAAATGGTGATGGGGAAGCTGTTGGCCAATGTACAAGAGTTGCTTATGACACAATAGGATGGTGGTGCAGATGATGGGGGATAGCTGGGGACATGGGGATAGGAATATTTATAAACTGGCACCGGCACTACTAATCTCAGTCCTGCCCATAGTTGTAGGTGTGGGGAAGTCTGTGATGTTTCTGGGTAGGTATTCTCCTGTAGAGCCTGCCAGTTCAGCGAGTTATGCACTCATTGCAGGAGCTGATATAGGCACATGCCACTTCTACAGTGCCATCTGAGGTTGTTCAGGGAGGGGTGCATGCCCTAGCAGCCTGGTGAAGAAGAGCCACTGCTTCTCATTGACAAAACATTCCCAAGCTGCCCACAAGGCAGTGATCCATTCCTAACAACAGCAGATGGCTTCAGCCAAAGTAACTCAAGCTGTTTTTGATTTGTAAAGAAATACAAAATGGGAAGAAAGCAAACATTAGATTTAATGTAAATGATAAAATAATGAAAAATAATTGAGAGCTAAGGAACTAAATGCATTTGTTTACCACATCAGGAGTTCTGGAGCTGCAGCCTATTATGGCATATATGCCTTTTCAGTTCCTTCTCTTCACATGCCAGAAAACAAAAGGAAAAAGAGAGATTGTCAGCACAGTCGAAGCATTGACAGAATGCTCAAAAAAGTTCAGTACACTGACCTAATACATAAGTGTCTTTTGGCAGTTGCAGGGCTACCAGATTATTTAATGCTATGAGCCACCACTTGTAAACCATAAAAATATGTCTACAAATATATCACATCTCTCCAGCAGTCCACCCATCAAAAGCCCTTTAAATGGCATTAAAACTAGCTGGATGGCAATGAATAAACCACAGTACAGCTGCCAATGTGTGTGTGGATTACTCCACCACACCCACCCCATCATGGTTACCACTGGATTAGCAAGTGGCCATAAAATATAGCATGAAATATAGAGGAGTATCCTGCTGTGGACATTAGTATGCAGAGAGGACAGTACAGAAAAGCAGTACAGTAATGATCAAGTTTAAAAAGTAAAAAAAAACAGGAAACAAGATTCAGCTTAAAATGTAGTTCAAATGTAACATATATAAGCAGCCAGTATATGAGAGAGCAGCAACAGTGTAGAATATGCAATTACACTGTAGTGATTTTAGAACAGAACTGCATCAGAACAGAATAATTGCTAGCTTACAAGTATGGAATCTTAGTCCTGTTTGAAGGGTAAAGATACTTACTGAAGGAATCTGGGCATTCCCTTTATCCTTCTGCCTCCCACTTGGGAAGTAGGTGTTGTAGCCTTTTTAGGTCATCATACCAATGACAGCACTGCTTGCCTGATGTGGGGATCCCTGTTGCCTGGCTCAGATAATCTGGTCAGTGCGTATATCTGTTTTCTAAAATGGGTCAGTCTGTGCCACCTCTAGTCTCTCTCAATACCTGGTTGTGTATAAGTGCAGGATATTTTTAATTTCCTTACTACACCAGCTTTAGATTCTGTGTGGGCTTAAGAAGAAGACTTCCTTTCTGTCCACAGTCAAGAACTAAAACGGTGTCACTTCTCTTAAACTGAGATTGACAGGATGTTAAGTTTGCCTGCTGCAATCTGACTGTAGGCAGCACAGGAAGCTGTGAGGGTGCACATTGCGGAGTAAAGTGTAACCATACACATGCATGAGTCAGAGACTGATAGGGTGTAAAGTTTGCCTGCTACAACCTGACTGTAGGCAGCTCAGAAAGCTGTGAGGGTGCACCTTACTGAGTAAAGTGTAACCATGCACATGCATGAGTCAGAGGCAAGCATGTGCTCAGTGTTTTTAATGTCTTTTTTATGCATCTCTGACATTGTTTGTAATGATGAAGAGCTGTGCACAGTGGGCAATGCCATGCTTCATAGAAATGTTCAACAGAAATACACATTTCACTACAGACTTGATAAACTCATCTTCGTTAGTTGAAATGTCAAACAGATCACCCTTTTCCCTGTCACTTTTACCACATTTCTGCAAAGATAATCAGAAAGCCATAGTAAAAGCAAATGCATATTGAAAGTGGAATTATAATGGTTTAAGACTGAGCAGATTCAGAGTATTTCCTGAAATAAGAATAAGATAGAAAATGCACTGACTGTACCATAAGATGCATGTCATTTGTACTATTTACAACTGCTACTCTTTCATCAGTGTGACCCTATACTCCTAAGAATTTTGTATTACATGGTCCAAAAAGCATTATTATGTCTGCCAACTGGCATCTGGCAATAAAAATGAGCAGGACCACTGCACTACCATGATTAAACCTAATGAAATAAATACCATCAGTGTGTAAGCCATAACTCTCCCAGTAACAAGGCCACCTAAAATGACACATTCAATTGACACATAGCACTGCAGTTCTAAGGTACTAAGGCACTGCATTTTAAATGCATGTGGTACTCTGCACTGCTCAAAACAAGACAAAACAAACTTATGGGCAGGGAATGGTATTATTATTCCATTGTGTCCACCATCAAACCTCATAGCAACAGTCACCAAAGTGAGGGTCAAATCTTTTTTTTAATGTTATTGACATCTACCACACACACGCACACACACACACACGCACACACACACACACACACACACACACACACACACACACACACACACACACACACACACACACACACACACACACACACACCTAATATCTTCATGCAAGCTGCTCCACCACCCTTTATGAGAACTTGTTGCCTGTAACATTATTTTGCCAAAAATCTTAATTAATCTGTTCCTTCAAGTTGAAGAACATGACGGTACAGTGCATTTGAATACTATTGGCTCTTGTAGGCATTTATGTGCCATTATCATACCATCACTTGACCTTCTGTATGATAGCAAAAGAGTTCTAGTCATTTTAACTTATCTGAGTGGTTCTTTTTACCTAAATAATTGATTCTCTTTGTACGTCTTTTGTTTTTTGCATGTCTTTTTTCCTCATCATCCTGATAGCTGTCCCAGTGCCTCACATCATTCACTGGGTTTACTGGCCACTACAGTCTACCCCCAGAGTCATACCAAATTATACTGGCCATGGCAAGCAAGGAGACTAAAGGCACCAGGGGTGTCATGCTGTCTATCTTTCCAAGTAAGTTTTTTATTCTATCTTTAGCCTGCCCCTAGTTTCCCTGGCATATGACCTGACAACTTCTGTGAGGTCATACACTGGATAGATGGTGTCAAACTGCTCCCCACTTCTGTAGGGAGCTGATGTCAACAAGCTGTCCTACCCCTTCACTGCAGCTCATCATGATAGTCTTCCTGTCCCCCACCAGGAAGCCCCAATCCCTTTGTGTACTTGTGCACATGCCTTCTTTCCCACAGGATGGACATGCCCATTTTCCTTGCCACTTTATCAGTCAACCATGCCTCTAATTAAACTCAGGCAGAGACGGCTGTAGTCAGGGCTTTATCTCTGTTTACCACTGGAGAGACTTTTCTTCATAAATGTGTTTTTTGCTGCCTTTATTTCATTTGTATGAGTTTTCCTGCAGAGATACCACATCAGAGCCCCATGTTCTAATGTTACACTCACCAAAGTTCTAAATAATTCTGTCACTAATTTCTCATCCCAATATTTAAATAGTTGTAACATACAGCTGATTATTTCATTGGCATTCAAATAAAGTACCTCAACATGGTTACAAAAAGACAGTTTCTTATCCACAACTCGACTCAGGTCATAAAATATATTAACATGTTATATAGTTATATTATTAAGATATATGATTGGCTATAAAGGACATACTTTTGGTCTTTTCCACATTTATTTTACATTTGTTTACTGGGAAAGTCCGACTTGGAATGATCCAATTTTCAGTGGAGGCCCAGGGAGAAATGCTCCAGATGCATGTTTTTGAACATGTGAAGAAACTAGAGTACCTGGTAGAAACCCACACAAATGCAGGGAGGACATGCAGACTCTGCACAGAAGCCACCCCAGCCGAGAATCAAACCAGAGAACATCTTGCTGTGAGAAGACAACGTTAACCGCTGTACCATTGTGCCATCCAAATTATGATCATCTTATTCAGTTTTTCTCAATTACTTAAGTATTTGTGTTCTCTTTGTAGGATCACTCTGTCAACATCACGAATAATAGTATCGCTAGTTTTTGTCATCAGTACACATTACAGGAAAAATACTCCTGTCTAAGCTGATATCTGATAAATAAGTATTAAGCAGGAGAGGTCCATGTACGTACCCTTGAGGGACACCCTGGTTTATATAATATTCTGAGATTCTTCTCTGATTCAAGTCTACATACCAATGTTTGTTTCTAACCAAGCCTTGATATTGTGCGATATGTTGATCAAATCGGCTCAGCTTTATCAGTTTACTTATTAAAGAATTATTATCTAACATATCAAAGGCATTTGAAATGCCTATATACATTTCATTTACCTGTAGAAACTTTTCAATTCCCTCCATAATGTTATAATAAAAAGTAAGGTTACAGGGTATTGTAGATCATACTTTAAAATAAGCATGGTGATAAATAGACATGCAGCCATTTTTTTTGTATATTGATATTCAACTTAAGATTAATGTTTCAAAACATTTCTGAGTAAGAAATAAGAGTTATAAATCTGTAGTTCCTAACTTTATGGTTATCATCTTTATTCTTAAATATAGGTCAAATAGTGTCTATTTCCTGTCATCAGTAGCTTTTCTAGTATCAAAGTTGTTTTTGAATAAAAAAATAATAGTTGCGATGCAGAATACTGGAGGGTCTTAATGACAATATTGTTATATTCCTTAGCTTTATTAATATTTAGGCCTTTATAAATGCATCTGTGATTTCACAGACCAACTCTGATCTATTTTCCTTTCTACTGTAGAGTTGGACGTTCTTTTACAGTCTTTTATCATTCTCAAAAATATGCATAAGATGCTGTTCAAATAATTTCATTTTCTCATTGCTGGAATTGCAAAACAGATTACTCTACTGCAAATACAACAAATTACATTTTCCTGTCTTACTATTACCTATATAGCTGTACAATGACCTTTTAATATCCTTATATTTACTCAGTTGGTGAAGTTCAACATTCCTTAGGTTATATTGATGGTTTTTCTATGAACCCCATGCAAAGGCAATAACCACACCAAAATTCCATTTTGACCTGTCTGCTATTCGTCATGTCTCCCCTTTTCTTTGTCAGGATTCATAAACCTTAAAGTTTGCCAAAGGGAAGTCATATTGTCCAAGAAACTCACTCAATGGTGATAACCACACCAAATCACCAAAACTGCATTGTCACTATTAATTTTCAAGCCATAAACACAAGCTTGTATTCATTCCATAATCACACAAATGAACACTGACATTGAAATTCACATATGATTAAGATAATAACTATATACAAATAATACAGTTACAACCCATGAGCTCATTGGCAGTGTTTCTGGAGCTCTCAGACATCAGAGAAATGCTATTGACTGCTCCCTATACTACCTCATAACCCCATGGAGTAACACACTGCTCACTCCTTCCACTAAATGTATCTGCCAAATGTCATGGGAAAAGGGGAGCATTCACCTAATCTTGCCCACCAGCCTACTTATGGCACATGATCCCCCTTTTCCTCCCAAGTGATCACCATTTAGCTCCTCCTACTTCATGTAAACATCTTAACTACTGTGCATAAAAATAACAAACCTAAATGTTGAATGTTGAATAAGTCAAGGCCAGTATCACTCAAATGAATGTCAGCATCTCTATAACACACTCAAACTTTATTCACAAAATCAATTTTTCACCAACAGACCTGTAGAATTTACTGTTTGCACTTGCTTACAATTAACAAATCTCCATGCTGATTCAATACCTGAACCTTTGACCGAAGCTTTCCAAACACACCATGGTATAATAGCTTGATGAAATTATCAAGCATCCCAGAAAATGTTACTGAAGCCTTACTAAATCTGTAAAAATGCAAGACAAAAGCCTTCATTTTAGCACTTCGCCCATGTTATTCCCACACAAATAAACAATAATGACTTTAAACTCAACTGGCTAAAAATTGAAGTTCCTTCATTGTGGTTAATACATGTGTGTCACAACATAACTCATTTCTCTGCAATGATATCTTGAGTCATTGAGTCAAGACCCAACAGTTTCATCTCAGTTTAACAGCTGAACTCTTAGCAACCCAGTACACAAAGTGGTAGCTAGCTATAGGAACTGTCCAGCAATATGCAAAATAAGCGAGCAATAACCTCCAAAATTACTTTCCAAAGCAATGCAACACCTAATATACAAGTTGCAACCTAATGACAAAACAACCAAGTACCAGACAAATACAACTTGACTACCTAATACAATTACTAAAAGCTTCCAATGCTCACCTTCCCTCCTTTTTAATCACTTTGATAGACTTGCTTTCTGTCACTAATTCAGGATTCTTACCAATGCAAAATGAAGATGAAGAATATCTTCCCTCAACCAAGTCCTAATACCTCAAAACCTTTTTCAGAATTGTCTCAAATTTCTTATGACACATAGACCTGCCAACAGCAAACTGGAAAACTAAACCACCATGTTAAAAAGCAAGCAATCTACTTCCATGATAAAACCCACTTCACCAGAGACAACACAATAGCCCTTTGAATTCCAAAAGCATCTGCTGCCCTCTCACGGCTTGATCTATCTTGGATTTAGATAACCAAAGCCAAACGTCCCCCAAAATTAATATATAAATCTAAAAGCATGATCTTACCAAACAACTCACTAACCCTAAAATCGCCTTGATAAAGAATTACTAAAATAACCCATAGAATATAGTCTTCAAAAGAAGATGTCACAATGGAAATATCAATTACCACAACCTAGAACAACACCTGCCAAGGGGCAGCATTCCACCAACAGGCAAACACACATCTTCTCCTAAATTCTCAATATTCTTAAAATAAGACAAATGTTTGTAAAATCATTCTATTACACAAGCTTCACTGCTGAATCCAGTGCTGGTACATGGACCCTAATTGAACATGCTGATTCACCCAACTCCATTTGTACACCAAATAACATGCTATTAACCTGACAGGCCAAACTCTTTAATTTAATTGCAAACCACTCATGGCTTTACCAAATGACTATAATGCAGAATTAGAAGACCAAGGCTGATGAATCAACTCCTGTGCTAAAGCTTGCTAATCCCCTAAACTTACTGTGGGACTTCTGTAGGCAAACTTTCTCCTTCGGAGGCTATAGCCTGTGAATCTGAAGATGAAGCAAACAATCAAGAATGATAATCTCATTGGTGCATGTTTTGCAGCAATAGAAAAACTAATCCTTAATAGCCATAAAACTAACTTCCTGAATAACAGTTGTACTCTACAGTGTTCATGTTATTTTCAATAAAATTTGTACTGCTGCCTCATTATATGAATTAAATGCTACCCTCTTATGGCTTAACTGCTTACTCCAAACCACAATTGTCACCCAAATAGTCATCAGCATTAGGACCGTAATATCCTTCTTCCAAGTCAGAGGCCACTGCTGTGGGCTTGGTGCCGCAAACTACTTGCTCTTAAAATAAGCACCCATACCCAGATTACCAGCAGCATTTGTAAATAACTGCAACTCATCCAAATATACCCACTTTTCCTACAACAGAGCAACCCTAGTGAAATGCATAAGAACTTACATCCAAATTGACAAAACCCCTTCACTCATTTAAAGAGCATCACTCTGCAATGTTTTTTTCCATCCTCTTAATAGTTTTACTAAAGCCTTTGTAAATGGCCTACCTGCCAATAAGTGGCATTTAATAACCCCCAGCAACTCCTTAACTTCCTTCACTTTCTTTTTCTCTTTTGCTAACATATTGCCTATCATGAACTGCAGCTATGACAGCATTCCTCCATGTAAATGAAAAAGGTCCTATAAGACATGTAAATCTAAACCTAGAAATTTAAGAGATTTTGCTTCCATACCACTGGAGGGATCCCTAACTCACTACACAAAACAAACAAAAAAAACCACTCCTTCCTTCTCCCATTCACAGCCTTCACCAGTCAACAAAAATCATCAATACTATGTGTTCCCAAATCCGCTGCAACACTGAACTAAACTTTGCAAAAGTCGTAAAATGTTGCTCAACCCATAGACTTGGTAGGTCAAAATAAAACTTGTTCTTTAAAAACCTTGGTAAAATTGGCTGGGCCAATCTTCCTTTCTAACTGACAGCATATAAAAGCCTGCCTCAGTATCTAATTTCACCAGCTAAGGGTCAGCAAAGCCTCTTATTAACTGTACTGCATCATCCGGTGATGCATAGCAGACTCAAGCATCACTGACTGAGTAAACCTAAGGAAATTAGAGGTTATGAATGAGTCTGTATTCCAACTGCTTATTTTTGACAATTAAGCCCAAAGGGAAAATCCTAAATTCCATAAAGGGAAGAAAATTCAATGGACTTAACAACCTGCCAGCTTGTCCCTCCTTATCCTACAAAGCTGGTGCGATGTCTTCCTTGCCTTTAACTGACTATAAATTGCTGCATAGCTGCTGATGTCCCTCCACATGTGACTTATGGAAAACCAAATATTACCTCCTGAGATACTTTCTTCTTGGGATAATCCTGTAAGCATTGATCAGTATATCAGTTCGGATGATGAAATGCTAGTGGCAGTCTCCCAAGATCCCCCTTGAAAGCACATCAAACTACTCATAGCCGGAGCACAATCTTGACACGTGATGTACATATCTCCATGCTGACAAAACTTGCCTCCCTCTTGAGGACCTGTGTCCCCATGTCCTCCTTTTCCTGACTCCTTTTATCAGCATCCCACCTGGCTCTATGGACCCTCCCCCAAAATAAACATGCATGCACAAACCTAAGTACTGCTCAACTGTATCCATCCATATTGAAAGCTCAGCATACCCTATTCTGACTGGCATCCTCTTCTTGGCCTACCTTAGGCACAACCTCTACCTTATCAGTTCATCTTCCTCATCTAGGAGTCAGCATTCCTACATTACAGCCTAAAAGATTTGTCCAGTGCTTTCAACTTTCTGAACTATTAATCATACCAGAGCCACACATTTTTTTCCCTGAGTTGCTCTGTGTTCTGTATCATTAAAAGGTAGGCAACAAGAGGAGATCTTGTATGTGTGTGTTTTTTCTTTCTCTAAGACCACCACCACAATGTAGACAGAGCCTAATACCAAATTATCCCAAGGCCCAATCCTAAACTTTGCCAATTTCCTCCTATCCAAAGTACCAAGGCTGCTGTGATATCTTTCATTCTCAGAGCGTCTTATTCTCCAATCCACTCTGTAGCATTTGCATCAATTAGCTCAAAAACATTGACAAAATCTCCTCTGCAGACCTTCTCCATCACAACTTGAGAAGTATGGCAAGAGATAAATATATCGTACTCTCTAAAAAGGCTCAAGCACACTTCAGCATGGAGTCAGGAGTCACTTGACTCAATTCCTCCTCATCAGAAAAACTCAACTGACCAAATAGCATCAGGGTGAAGTTTGAACCCATTGGGCCTTCCCTCAGATCTCTGTTTTGCAATTCATGTTCTTGTACATGATCATGCTGCTCCATCTTGACTCAAAGCATGTCCTGCAACTTCCACATGCTTGCCTCATCTAGGCCTCACAACATTTTTGCTAAATAAACATTGCTATCATTTATTGTAACTGACTTCCATTGAGTTAAAATGTTGCAGTTATTACCTGCTGCAGTCAGTGTCTGCCCTACAGGTGCACTTGTTCTTGCTTTTGCTGCTTGTCAACACCTTTCCTTTGGAGTTATGACCTCCTTGTACCTGTAAAATTGATGGCAATCATACACTTTCTTCTTCCTCTCACTTGCATTATGGATGGAATTCTTTGTATTGACAAATGTTGGTTGGAAGCCACCTGAAAGAAATGCCTCCACTTCAGAAGCAATAGCTGCCCAATTTTCCTGTAACTGGGACACCACCAATATCCTATAAGACAAAGAGACATTAACATCCATTGTACTACATCAGTCTTCCTACTACCCTAGCTATCTCCCTGAGTTAACTCTCCCGAGTACCCTTAAATGAAACAATGTTGCCACTCTCTCCTTGCTCTATTCCACTGCTCCTGCTATATGCTGTCTCTACTTCCTATGCCTCTGCATTCTTTTCTAAAACGTCTTCTTATAGCTGAAACATACTATTGCTCTATCCTGCCATTATTCACATATCACAGTTCACCTTATATTGGGCGGCCATGGTGGTGCAACAGTTAGCATTATCATCTCACAGTAAGAGGATCTCTGGTTTGATTCTCAGTTGGGGTGCCTTCTATGTGGAGTCTGCATGTCCTCCCTGTGGTCACGTGGGTTTCCGATGTGTGCTCTGGTTTCCTCCCACATTCCAAAAACATGCTGTAGGTGGAGTGGATACTCTAAATTGGCCCTAAGTGTGAGTGTGTCCATGTATGTGCCAATCTGTGAAAGGCAAGTGCCAGACTGGCAACTCAACACCATAAAACTATACTGCCAATCATTTTGTGCACTGGTATTCTGCTGTGGCGATCCCTAATGGGAAAAGCTGAAAGGAGAATGTTATAATCACATATCCCTTATATAGATTCATTTAAAAAAGTTCATGCCACAAGATCATCAATAAAAATCATCAATTAATTTGTCTCTGTTATAGTATTAGTTTAAATGAAACAGTCTCCTTTAACCTTGGGTTTTTAGCTTCCCTAAATCTAGATATCCATTTATACTCTTGATTTTCAGCCTATGTTTTTATATCATCACCTCTCAAATTCCATTTTACCTCTTGTAGGGCAGGAAATTTAAAGGACTGTAACTCACCCTCTTTATTTACACAATGCATTCAGTTCATTATTGCCTCTTACAGCTGGTAAGTGTTGGTGAATTCTTTCCTTACTTACATGAAAAGCTAGACAATATTCACATACAACAATATAAACATTTCGCTATCACAATCTGCATATACTGAAATAATGACAACTTTATTCAGAAGTAGATGCTTAACATTCCTTTCTGTATTCAGATATTTACAGAAATTCCATTTATAAGATGGGTATGCTTCCTTCTGCTGACTAGACTTAACATCCATCATATTTCTCTGTTCTTCATAACAGAGCATCTATTTTAGGGACTTTTGCTTTTTTAAAAGTAAACTATGGTCTATTTGGTAATTTGTGTTTATTCCCCTGCTTATTAGTTAAGATGTGCAATTTTTTGTTTTATTATATCATAAATATGCCCTGTCATTTTATTCTGTAAATACATATCATGCATGCATATTACATTCTGATCTTATATTTTGATAATCTGTTTCCGTGCTAGAGAAAATTGGCCCAACCCCCTCACCTCCCCTTGCAAGACCATATCCCTCATAGTCTGTATCTTAATGGGGGTATATCCCATCTGTAAAAAATGTATTTCCTTGGTGTCTAAATGTTTCTTTAACATCTCATCCTTAGTGTGTTTACCTATTTACCTGCAACCTTTGCCCTTTCAATGTGATAGAGAGCAGGGTGCATACTTTTTCAATGTAGATGAGTATTTTTAAAATTCCTTTCTAAATACACGTATCTAATCTCCCGTCCTCAGATTTGGTTATTTTAATATCTAGAAATGTTATCTTATCTGTGATACAATGAGAGACTTTGACTATAAAATGGAATAAAAAAACACTGCCAGTAATATATTCCACAAAATCATGTAAATCATGCTCTGTCACTCCTCACAACATAAAAATATCATCTAAAATGTTTTATACAACAGAATATCTGAGTAATAATTTCTAACATAAAAAACAAATTCTTCCTCCCACATGTGTATGACTGGGTTTGCATCCATATGTGCTATATGGGTGCCTATCACTATCCCTGGCTGCTCTAGATAGTATTCCCTTGAAAAATAAAAACATTATTATGGGGCGTGGCCAAGATGAGCACAGAGTAGCAGCTTTTCTTATTGCCTCTGCCTTTAGCCTTTACAGAACTTTATTGACAGGAAATATTGATATAAACTTCCCTAATAGTAGTTTTTTTATTTGAATTGATTCTTTAAAATATATATTAGGGTAGTATAAAAAAATTTCAAGTAGATTTTAAGTTTTCCTGTCAAAGTTACACTTGGAAGTACTACAGTAAAAGAGCAGGATGATCTTCCCTAAATCTTCTCATCAAGAGACAACTATCAAAAAAGAACTACAGTCATTACTAACTACTATTCAAGAACTAAATGTCAAAATAGACAAAATGGATATAAAAATTGACAATTTCAAAGAAAAGTGTTCTCACCAAATGGACATTCTACGTGAATATTTATTGCAACAATGGAAGCAGATTTCAGGAATGGAAACTGCATTAAGTGATATGGATAACAGAATTCAGGAGAGTGAACATAATGTTGAGTTCCTGTTAAAGCAAAATTCTCTTCTTCAGACAAAGGCTGATGACCTTGAGAACAGGTCCCATAGGAATAATGTGAGAATTTTTGGCTTACCGGATAACATAGAGCGAAATAATATGGAAAAATGTTTATCTTCCTGGTTGCCTGAAGTACTTGAACTGCCGGAGGATCTTTCATATGGTATTGAAAGAGCCCATAGATTAATGGTGACATCTAAAAACACCAAGAGTAATTATAGTAAATCTGTTATTGCAAAGTTCCTATCAGCCCATGATAAGGAAATGGTACTAAAGACTGCGTGGGCAAAATCCCCAAACTGAAAGACAATATTATACGCTTTGATAATGACTATTCTTCTTCCCTATTATCAAAAAGGAAAATTTTCTTGCCTTTAGTCAGAGAACTAAAAAATAATAAAATAAAAACCCATTTGCTTTTTCCTGCAAGACTGAAAATATTTTATCAAGATGGTAAAATTTTTGATGACCTAGACAATGCAATAACTTATATAAAATCTAATAACATACTGGAAAAAGTAGATGAAATGGAATGGGCCAGTCCTAGTCTTAAAAGAAATGCTGAGATCAACACTTGGAAAACATTTGACCCTAAAAAAATCAAAAGATGAATTATAACAAGTACATATTTGCACTTGATTCACTCAGTTGGGGAAATGAAACCGGACATCTAGGTGAGCTTTTGGTATTATATTTAATATAATGTAAATTGGTTAACTAAATAGTTGTCTATTTTGTTTTGTAGAATAGTCATTTGTTGGGATTTTTTTTCATTTGTACTATTTGTTTAAGATTAATTATCTTAATGTTTATTGGTTTGATTCCCATAGATGCAGTGATTCTCCTGTTTTGGATATCTATGCTTCTAGATGTCTTGTAGTGGTGCTTATCATTAGGGGGCGTATTTGTTTATCTTGATTTTTGGTTCTTATAGTGGTTGGAAAACTTTTATTTAGTTATAATTGCTGTATTTGTATTTTAGTTGATTTATGGTAAACTGATAAAGGAATCTTGTATGATGGCCTGATGTATAGTTGCAGAATTGCTGTTCTAGTGATGAAACTTCTGACCCAGGATGTGAGTGGCAGTATGGCTGGAGTAATGGTATGGCTTCGTTGTCGTTTCTGAGTTGTTGTTGTGTTTATTTGGAGGCTCTGGTTTGGTACTCTAGCACTGTAGAGACATGTGTGATGTTGTTTGTGTTAATTGTATGTTTTGGTGCCTGTGTGCTTTGGTCAGAGATTAACCGGAAAGTCTGGTTGATAGTGTGGTGAAGCTTTGCTTGATAGCTGTCATTGCTTCGTGTTGTGTATGCGAGTTTTTTTTTTTCTCTCTCGGTATAGAAGGAGTCTCAAGACATTGCCTTATATATAGTTAAGTAATGTTTTACTTACTATTTCCCGCTGGAACTTTGAAAGCTTTATCTTCATGATGAGCTCGAGACTGTGGTATCCATCGCGGCTGGAAAGCTCGGAGCTTTATTAAAACGTCATCATGAAGGCGTCAGAAGTAAATTGATCTTCTTATCCTCACCAGGAAGCTACTGAATTGAATTTGTTTCCTCATACAGCATACAGAAAGAAGATATAACTAGATTACTACTTTCAACTTATTGTAAGACATTATATGCAATAATCTCTTAAATAAATAGGGATTATACTATGCATGTAGCCTAAATACTTTTTCTGATCATCATAGGTATTCTTGAGCCTTATGTATTTATATATGAATAGTATTCTCATAAAATATTTGCTTTATGTGCGACAAGGGTGCTGATATCTTGATGAGAAATACTAGTTGTGATTTGTGCATTTTTGGAAGATTTAATAATGCTACAAGCTGTTTATATACTTGTGTTACCTGTACTTTTTTATAACTATTGACTTGCTGAGAAAATATTCATGAAGCATTTAACAAAATGTTAAATGTATAGATTTATATAACAGGTTATCTCAATTATTTTATGAATGCATTTGTGTAATAGGCTGATAGGGATGTACCACATAGGCAGCAATAATATTGCATTAAAAATAGTTAGATCTGTTTAGCATTAGAAAATGTGAAATTTTCATCTTTTGTTTTGTTACTGAAATAGCTTTTCAAAATTCAAAGATTGTATAAGCTATAATTGAATAATAAAAAGCTCATTATATTTAAATAAGGCTTTTATATAGTATACAGGAGCTATTTAATTGCTTCTTTGAACTAATATGACCTTTTCACTAGTTTTCAGTATGGTGATGGACCCTTTGAGGTAACTCAAATTAATGCAATGAATGGAAGATCAGACTTTTAAAGTTTATTGGTCACTCTTCTATGAGAGACTGCACCGGGGTGTTTGGTTATAAGAAAACTAGCAGGATGTTGTTGGTTTCACTTCTTGATGAGTAATCACTATATTTGGTTTCTGGAAAAGAAATACAGTGTTCATTTCTTTCAGAACAATCAGTATGGAAGTTGATTGTTAGTAAAATCACTTTTATTAGCATCTTATTTATTAGCTGCCAATGTTAGTGGTTATTGAAGGCCCTTAGATGATTCATTTACAACTATGTTCCATTTAGCTGATCACCTATGGCGGTACCATATATCACACTTCAGCCTTTATTAGCCATATTTTGGTAATAAAAGAATGCCATAGTCTCTTTTTAAGGTTCTTATCAAATGTGATTACTTTAAAACAGAAGAGTGAACTAATAGATCATAATAGTTCTTAATAACCTACTAACTAATGTAAGAAAATTCTGTACTTTATTCCTAAGATGTAGCTGTCATCAATTTATTAACTGACACAACATTATATCTATATATTTGGTTCATACAAAAAATTGTTTATGATATTGATGAGAAACCTTATTTTTATAGTTATGACTATAGACATTTAGGCAGGTGCTGATTGGATACTGCTTTTGATAGAAGGTTGATTTGAGTGACTGATGTCATTCGAGTTAGGAGTTTTAAACTCCAGAGGGGTTCGGGTTGGTTATTTTGTTTCATGTTTATGTTATAAATATTTTCTATTAACTTTTCAGACATTCATAACTTATGTAGTAGGAAGCAACCTTAATTTTAAGAATATGATAATCTTACACTATGTTTGTTCTAATGATTATAATAGTATTCCTATTAGATATATTCTTGTGTATTTCTTAGATCAGTGTGTTTATATTTACATCATTTAATTTTCAATGACTACACTAAAAGGTATATCAGTTAACATTAATGGTTTAAATAATCCTAATAAAAGGAGGAATTTACCTAGATATCAAGTTACATAAATCCCAGTTAGTATTTTTACAAGAAACTCACTTAATAACAGAGGATATATTCAGACTTGAATCTAAAACATATAAGATCTTAGTAAGTTCTGAACATACAAAGAAAAAGAGAGGAGTAGCTATCCTATGGAACAGCATAATGCCTTTTCCTAAAACAATAGATACATATAAGCATAATAAAAGAATGTTTTGTGCAGTCACCATAGAAATAAACAGTAAAATTTTCACATTGATTAACATATATTGGATCACAGGGATAAGGATAAACACAGTGAAACAACATCTACATCAAATTGTACTATTCTCTAAAGGGAACATTATTTTGGCAGGAGATTTCAATTGTATTCTAGATTACAAAGACTCTAGTACTAATGGGAAGAGAAGAATATCTACATCTTCTAAATTATTAAAATACTTTTCAGATACTTATTTTTTGAAAGATATAAATTATTTTGCAGATACTACTTCTTTGTTTTACACCTTTTTTTTCTCATAGACTAACCCATACTCGAGGATAGATAGAGTTTTTATTTCTAATAATTTAACAGATTCCTTAAACAAATCAGCAGTGATTTCACGTCCTTTATCAGATCATAATTCTATAATTTTTGAAGTGGTAGTCAATCCACATTTTAATATTCATATAAAAAGGATCCCAGCTTATATCACAAAATTAAAAGATTTTAATGATTTCATTTCTACAGAAGTACAGAATTTTTTAGAACTTAATACTAATGATATATCAGAAATTTACATATGGGATGTCCTAAAACTTATCTATTTGGTAGGATATTGAATTGGTACAACAAAAAAATGAAAGCTTGGGATAAAGAGCTGCAAGATATACAATGTAAATTAGACACTTTAAAACTTAGTAATATGGGTGATAAAGATATATCAGATAAAAGAAAATAAATAAATATGTTAAATAATAAATATCTAGAAATATTAAAACATAAAACTATGATCAATATAGAAACATTCAAGTTTATGAATTTCTCTTCTAACCCTAAATCCTTAAAAATTCTTGCTAATAAAACAAAAAGATTAAATAGATTTAATCATATTAATGAAATATTCTCTCCTAAAAAAGGAAAAATGGTATCAGAAATTCATAATATATTAACTGAATTTAGAGAGTTTTTTTATAAACATCAACCAAACAACTACTGAAATTAACTCAAAAGAGGAAATAAAAACATTTATTAATAAATACACTAAACCAAGACTTTCTGAGGACAATGGCTTTCTATTGATAAACAAATATCTTTAAAAGAACTTCAAACTCACATTACCAAATTAAAGCAAAATAAAGCACCAGATAATGACGGCATCATTCCTAAAATTTACAAATTACTACTTATAAATGTTCTAAAATTGCTTTATAAAGTATTTAATCTTGTTCAGGAGAAAAACGTAATTCCACCTTCTTGGAAATACACTTTTATTTCTCCTATTTTAAAATCTAACAAAGATCCCTCTAAGTGTACCTCCTATAGACCCATCTCCCTATTCAACACTGATTACAAATTTTTATGTCCATTTATGCAGAAAGGCTTAAAAAAATTTTACCCAAATTAGTTGATAGTGATCAAACAGGGTGTATAATAAAGAGAACTTCATATGATAACATTAAAAGAATATTAACTTTAATTGATTTGGTGAAAAATCTTAAAACAAATTTAACCCTAGTTAGTTTAGATATAATTTGTGCTTTCGACTCAGTTACATGGGAATATCTGTTCACTCTATTAAAGGAATTAATTTTCTCCAATAATTTTATCAGTCTTATCACTCTGTTATATGAAGGTAGCCAAGCTTATGTTAAAATTGGTACTAGTGTATCTTAAAATATACCAATAGTAAAAGGTACTAAGCAAGGGTGTCCTTTATCCCCTCTTTTATTTTCATTAGTTGTGGAACCATAGACAAATTTAATAAGACATGATACATATATTGAAGGATACAAGTTAAACCCCACGATATCATCTACAATACAAATGTTTGCAGATGACATATTGATTACTCTTGGGAGTAGAAGGGAATCTATACAAAAACTTTTTAAAAACATGGAATATTTTCAAAAAATTCCGGCCTTACTTTTAATAATAATAAAACACAAATTCTTTTAACAGGTTCAAAACATACAATATACCTGATGAATATAATGAATATATAGCTCAGTCTCAACAAATAGCATATTTAGGTATAATTATTACTAACAATATTAAAGATACCATTCAAATAAATTATAATAAAAGTCTATTACAGATAGAAAACTTAATAAATAAATAGAACAAATTACCCTTTTCTATGGACGATAAACTTTTAATAATAAAGATGACCCTTCTCCTCAAAATCTTATATATAATTCAATCTTTATCTATACCTCCTTCTTACCAAATAATTAAAAAAATTAATTGAATGATTCAGAAATTTTTGTGGTTACCAAATAAGCCAAGGATTGCATTAACATACCATATGTTTAATTGGAATAATGGGGGTATAGCCTTACCAAATTTAGAAATGTATTCAATTTCATCAGTATTCAATACAATCTCTCATCTCATTGATGTAGAATACACTGCTAAGTGGAAAGAGTTTATAGAGGTTTTGTCACAAAATACCAAAGATATAAACAGTTCCTATAAGCTAAATATAATTAATAATCCATTTATTTGGAGGTTAAAATATTATATTTCTGAATTTTCTTCTCTGAGTTTTAACTCTAAGTATATAGTTTTTCTTTTAAAATCATTTAAAAAATATATATTTAAGTATAATATCTATAAGGATTGGCTTTTTTTACTCTTCCCTATAGCCTACACACACAGATCTATTTTCTCTTCAGATTATACAAAAATGTCTATATTTCAGCAAAAGCATTTAATATTTTGGCACCAAATGATGATAAATAATGAGATAAAATCCAATAGTGTACTCTTGGAAGAGTATAAACTTGATACTTGTTTATGGTTAGAGCTTCAAGAAGCTAGACAATATGTATTAAATAAATTGGATTATATGTCTCCTATAATTAGGAAAAAAATTCCCAAGCTAATACAATATATGATTTTATCAGTTTTGCATAAATCTCCTGCTAATAACAAGTTATCAAACATTTATAGGGCAATTAAATGTGATTTAGATACACATTCAGATAATAATTGGAAATATTTGTCTTTAATTAATAATAATCCCCCTTCTTAGAAAGACAAATTGAATATTTTACAATCAGCAAGTATGACTACTTCTTCTTTAAAATAGAAATTATTCACATGGAGATTTTTAAATAGATCATTTATCACTCCTCATAATATAAGTATATTTTCTAAAAAGAATATAACATGTTGGAGATGTAATATTGCATTGAATGCTGACTGGTCTCAAATGTTTTATAATTGCATATATTTAAGAACATTTTGGGATGATATGAATAATTTGTTGCAAACAATTTTAACTGATAATTTCTTTATATCTAAATCACTTGTTTTATTTAATACTCCTGTTCCTGATTGTGTAAAAGAGAATAAGTACCCTTTGGTTTGGTCTATACTATCTATAGCTAGAAAAACAATCACTAAGAATTGTAACTCTATTACAGCACCGACATTTTTGGAATTTAAAAATATTCTCCTTGAAATGTGTAATTTGGAAATGTTAACTATTAAATCTAGATCATCTAGGAATACTACATTATAAAATTCATGGAATATCATCTATGAACTTCTAGAAAAATAGTTTATTAATTTATGTAAACAGATGATTTTTATTAATCCTACAGCTACATTAAGATTTTTTTTTTGCATGATGAATGTCTTTGTACATAGTTTAGTTACATTGGTTTATATATTAGAAGTTTTTTTTTATTTTTTTTTTTAATTTTCTTGTTTTTCAACTTTAAAGAAAAAAAAATGTTGTAATTTCATGGAAATATTTGTTCATTTTAATAATTATTTAATAAAATTCTTTGAAAAAATAAAAACATTATTAGAGTAATTTCTAATAAATTATATATATTATTAATAAAAACATTAATCCTATTTTTTATGTGTTAAATTTTTTCTTATTGCTTCAATGCCATATTCATTTGGTATTAGAGTTAACAGGGAATTCACATTCACCGTTACCAGGTTAGACATAGACACATGCATGTTAACCTTGTAACAATCAAATAATCACCTTAAAAATTACTATCTTTTATAGAACTCACTGTAGAATATAACATACCTTTTAAATTCTCTTATATAGATAATGGTTCTGTTACCCACCAATATGATAAGACAGTCAATCTCATTTGAGGATTTAAGATATTTATGTACTTTCTGTAACCCATAATACATGTGACTCTCTGGATGGGCTTCCACATAAAGTTAATTCAGTATTTCAAAGGATAGCATACCACCAATATGCAAATCATATACATCTTTGTTCATCTAAATATAATATGATCATCATTCCTAGACAATTACCCATAGGTGTTAGTTTCACTTAATTGTTTGACAGAGTTCAAATAAAAATCATAGTCCATTACCGCAGCTGCACTTAAGTGGATTTGATGTCTACTTGGATTGCATAATGTAACAGCAGTCTCTATGTTTGAGAATAGCAAATTCAAATTCACCTGTCATGTAAACAGACATAACTCTACAACAGCATCTACTGAATTGCCATTATTGAAAGGTACACACTTCAGACCCCTTGCCAATGCTTCAGTTTCATATGCATCAAGTTTATATTTAGAAATGTTTATTATATTATCTACTATGCCAATTGCTGTCTTGACCTGCTTCGAGTAATTGATCCATGTGTGTTTCTATCCCTTCCTTGCCCTCTTCCTATTTCTTCTGTTTTTCCTTCACTATTCCTGGGTGCTATTGACATGGGGCTGCTCTATGGTAAAGGGGGAAACTCTAAGGGGTCTAATGCAGCAACATCATTTTGCATCTATTCTTGTTGGAATTTCCTGTAGCGATTAATGTAGTACTTCTTGCTCTACCATATTTGGCAATACTATATTCGTACTTTGATGATCTGTCTTTGGCCAATAAAAAAAAATGATCCCTTCAGAAAAAATCTCTAATATCACTTAGTAAAAATTAAATAAAAATGAGTTTCTGTTCAAAGACCCTCTATCAAGCATATCATCATATCTAGTTTGATTTTGTGGAAGTAGGACGTGTTCACCCAATTTCTGTTGTAAGGAGACAATGCCAGTCAGTTGTTGACTTTCCATTGATGTGAAAAATATACTCATCAAATTTATATAATCAAGTCCTAATTTTATATTTTAAACTTATTGCTTATTCAACAGCTTAGGATATTTTGTGCCATAAGCAGGCATTTTCAAAATGCATTAGCACCTCCGGACTATTTTCAAATTTAAATTCACTTGAAAACTTAACCTCTGTCACTGTAACTTTTTATATGCAACTAATTTCTATTCTGTTTTGCATATGTTGCTGATGAGGTCATAAAAAATATCTGCATTACTCACTTCAGTTTCGGTTGCCACTGTTGTTTCCTATCATCTCCATTAATAAAGGATTAACGTCTACTTGTAGAATATTATGGATTTGAGTCATTTTGCCACTGAAAAAGTCACAAAAAGTATCAGCAGCTCTGAGCAGGTTAGCCAGGCCAGGAATGCAAATAACAAAGTATTCTGAACAAAAAACATTCCAGCTCAAAGCAAGCCCAAATAAATTAATAAAAATATTATTTGTTAAACACACACACACAAACAGCAGACAAGGCACATAAAGCCCAGGGTTAAATGAGACTGTTTCAATTAACCCAGTACTAAAACAGTGGCAAATTAAGCAATACTTTTTATAGGTGGACTTTTCATGTGTGCTTTTTATGAAATGAAAATGTGCATAAGGGATATATAATTGTAAGATTGTTTAATTTCTGATGAAGCACTTTGATGTGTGAAAGCTTGCTATATTTGTGTGTTTAATTAATAAATATATATTTTTTCATTTATTTGCAGTTGTCTTGAGCCAGAATTTTTCTTCAGGATTCTTATATTAATATTATTAGTTTTTAATACCAAGAAGTAAATCATAACAATAATCATAGAGCCCCTTATCTATGCTTGCTTACTCCTATGAAGGCAGAACTACCTGATAGCTTCAATCTAAGTACCACCCATCTCCAAATCCTTAATATCCTGCCTCTACTTTCACCCCCAGCAACTCAATATAAATTATATATATATATATATATATATATATATATATATATATATATATATATATATATATATATAATTATTATTTTTTATATAATTCCTATGACCCATACATATATATATATATATATATATATATATATATCCACCTATTCAGTTACTCTGAACCTAAGCAATCTGCTTGTTATAATGCTAGTAACCAACCCACGCTGCACATGCCCACTCTACCATCTTTTTATACAGACATGACCTACTATTTTTTGTTTGTCTACCAACATCCATGTCATTTATCTGTTTGCCCCAACTTTTGACACCCTTGACAACTTTATATTTTTTATATTTACATTTTGTTTCTTCTTCTTTTTTTTTTTACTAACCCCCTCACCCATGCACTGGACAATCCTAGCTATATATATATGATTGATATTCTGCTGGAGGATGTTGTCTGTAACTCCAAGCCGATCCTTCCTACCACAAGACCCTTTAGAATCTTGTTAGACAACTGCTTTTTTGTAACTCTCTAAGCTTATGAGAGCAGTTTTTAATCATCCCTTCTTGCTTCTGAACCATATAACCATAGTAGACCATTCCTCTTAGAAGAACTGATTTTCATAGACAGTTCAGATTTTTCCTCTTATTTGTGTTCTCTTTACTCATAAAATTATGGTATTGTGACAAATGATTGAAGGTTAAATGCATAACTAATGCTAGATACTTGAATTTCAAACTTCATATCCTTCAGAAAGTGCATGCTAATGTAAATTCTGCTATTCTAGTGAATTTCCACATTTATAAGAGCAATATTTAAATTCTGCCCTGAGTGTGAGACTTTGTCCACCCATTAATTTGTACTTATCCTGAATTTTTGCACTAAGAGAGTCACAGGTAAGCTTATGTCTTTTTTAAGCAGTCATTTCCCCCCCCCCATATCCTTACATATGCCATGTTAAAAGGGATAGTGAGAGATAAATATATATATTTTTTTTAATATTTACATGCCACCTCTATGCATTTCCTTAGTGGCTTGTACATTTCTACCTAGCCATCCTACCCTATTAACCTTCCTAACTCCAATACTCTAAAGCTGCAGCACGCTTCTGGGCCTACTGATCACTACCTAACCCCCCATCACCTCCTTGTTGTGTTTATGTCCAGTTTCCTTCTTTTTTATATATAGTGATAAACATTAGCCTCTCTAATGCTTCTTCTTCTTTTTTCTTTTTTTACCATCAATGCAAATCTACCAACTTGTTCAGCTCATGATGGGCCCTTCTCACCATGTTCACCAGTGCAGGCCCATCCTTGCCCCGCTGTCTTACAGTTAAGAAGATAAGCCATGCCTCCCTACTCACAGGCATGCACCATCAAAATGCTAACACCTCCAGAAAACACAGTGGGTGCAATCATCTTGGCTGCTGTTGCTCTTTATTAGCTCTTTCTTAAACTAATCTGTATATCTGTTTTTAATGTTATGAATCCTACCTGTATTAAGAGGGAGATAGAAACACCACTACCACTGTGCTCCTATTAACCAGTGACCAATGAATAGGGGGAGGGATTGTAATCACTAGCAAGCTGGCAAATGAGCCCTCATGAACCAGGAACCTGCTACTAATCCCTCTTGTGGAAGCATAGGGCTGAGCAATTCCTACCTATACTGCTATCTTTATCCTCAATGCACCCAATGAAGGGTTGCTGCTGCATATTTTATTTATTTGTTTACTATTATTATTATTAGTAGTAGTAATATTACTATCACTACTGTTTGTTTATTTTATGTATTTCCGCTTGCAGAAATGAGCAGGAGAAGGAGACAAGAAAACTGAAGCACTGACTACGGTGCCCATTGAGATGCCATAACTACTCCCAACAACCATTCTTTAATGATGCATTGGGGACCTGTGTTTAGCCCCTAACCAGTGCTATACATTCACCCTCCACTTCCCCATTTCAGACATTGTTGCCCTGTTGATACACATGCTCTCCATCCTAACATAATTTTAATGACTTTGCACAGATACTTACCTGTTCACATGAAGCCACCTGGCTATGACCCCACAGAATGGCCTGGCTTACTGTCACCTGGACACTGACAAAATTCCACTCACAGAACATGCCAAAGAGAACAGTCTTTGTACTCTCATCCTTAAATGGCCTTATCCTCCTATCCCTAAACTAATGTCTGCCTACTTCACTTCCTTTAACTCCATATCCTCTCTACTATTATTCACCCTTCCCTTTTCTCAGACAGGCTTCACAGACAATAAAGTCTGTTAAAGCAAACCCATATTAATCAGTTTGCACAGATCCAGGTAGAATTTCTTAAAATAAGGTACTTCAGAACAGAATCTATCTTTTCTACATTTTATATTTCTTATTTTTTTAATTTCTTTCTTTCTTTCTACTCCACGAAATATTGTTATTCAATTCTCTAGAGGGATTTTTAAAAGTAAATGTCATATCAATCTGCTTATTATGTTGTTTGAACACTCTGTGGAACAAACTCCTTCTTTTAATTATATACACCTTGTAAAAAGTAGACTTTAGAATGATATCTATAGAGGTATAATATTTTTAAAGAATATATATTTTCCATTTTCTTCTTTTCTCTTTAACTCATTTTAACAGCCTGAGGAGGGGTTAAATCAGTCTCTATCATTTGATGGCAAGAAGTGATGGCAGTAATTCACAGATATAATTATAATTATTCTTATTAAAACACTTGAAGTCTAAGATATTTTTGCCCCTTGTGTGGAGATGTCCATTCTACAAATATCCTACATTTTGCTATAAATTATAAAAAAAAAACAGAATTGCAAAACTGCTGGTTTTCTTAAGATTTTGTAAGTCAAGTACATATGGCAAATTAAATTTCATTGTTAATATAGTATTCTCCTTCCATTCTTAAACCACATTAAATAAATAGGCTTTAAACATCTTAAAATTTGTTCTTGGCAGCCTATAAATTACCATTAGATAAACAGCTGCTGCATCAAATTTCAGTGTAACTAATATGTATTATATTATATTATATTATATTATATTATATTATATTATATTATATTATATTATATTATATTATATTATATTATATTATATCATGCATGATATGATAATTTGTGGGGACCCAAACATGGGATAAAGCATTTATGAGCTGTCTCTGTCCATCACTTGTATGGGGTGCAGTCCCAGAGTAAATTTTATGTCTCCCATTGTAGATCTAAGTTGCACTTCAATATGGAGAGAGGTAATCTTTGTTCTGTGTGGATGGGGAGTATGCTCCACAGCAGCCATATCCTCTGTGAGTTATGTCTGTCCCTCCAAACCAAATCTGTTCATGTTGTAGAAGAGGTTTAGATCCCTAGACCAAGGGTTTCTGTTGCCATTTGTCTTACTGATATGCAGTAAATCCATCAGTAATGGGCCAGAGGATGCCTTATATACTAGACACAGGTCACCCCTTAGCAGTCTGTAAGGCGCAGAGTGTAGTGACAGGGCTTTGAGTCAGTCCATATAAGACATTTTTAAACTTTGTATCCTTTTAGTAAGGTATCTCTGTCGGTGTTCCAGTCGTTGTATTTGTCTGGACATATACACACAAAAGGAGCATTCCAGTCAGTAACTGGCCTAATGAGGGCTGAGTAAAAGGGGACATGACATCCATAGATTTAGACACAATTGTTTTGTTTATAATCTGTGCAGTATAGAAGGGCAATTTACAACAATAGATACAAGTTGGTCAAAAGTTAGTTCACTGTCCATATAGGTTCCCAAATCCCAAACAACTGGGTCAGTTCTTAGGAGCATATTGTCAGTGTGTGGTAATTATATGGGGTAGATGACTTTCCAAAAGATACAATAATGCATTTTTGGCATTTAGTTTCAGACCATGACTTTGGCACCAGCTATTTATCTGAGACAAACCTTCTGCAGGATAATTAAGTCATATGGGGATTCGATGACTGCTCCTAAGTGGCAGTAATCAGCAAACGTATTCAGTTAGAGCCCTTTGGTATTATCTTTTAATTCAGGAAACATGACGACAAACAGGAGAGGTCCTAGCACAGAGCCCTGAGGGACTCCAATGGTGACATGTCTCTTTGTGGAGGTAACTTTCCCTATTTTGATTATCTACATCCTATTTGTGAGTCAGTTGGCAATCCATTGGGTGACATAGCGGTTAGTTCTCAGTTTATTTAGCTTTACTACTATGCCTGAGTGGGGAATTCTCTCAAAAGCTTTGGCCAGGTAAATGTATGTGGTATGCACCATTATGCTTTCATCCATTGTTTTGGTGACCTTTTCAATAAAACCCACCAGGTTGAGAAAGCATGACCTGCCATTAACAAATCCAAGCTAAGACAGGTCCAGAGTTTGGAAGTTCACTACGTCCTAATGACTTTTGACTTCCATAAGTCTTAATCAAAATTCCACCATTTTTACCTTTAGCCACGATTTTAAATCAGTTAAATTCATTGTATCCTGTCTGTTCAGGGATCTTCTCACTCCTCACATACTGGGTCTCAATTACAATGCCAGTATGACTGTTTTCCTGCAGGCTATAATAATGCTAAATGGTTCATTTTCCATTTAAGCTTCTTGCACTGGTGTAAGCTAGCTTGATCTTTACCATATTTACCTTTTCTCTATTATTGCATTTCCATCCTGAAATTCCTTATTGTATGGCATTTACTAAATGGATTTCCAAGCAATCTCTTCTCAGCATGTAGCAGATGGATTTTTATCTCTAGATTATGCTGATTTATTTATTTCAATATCATGATGTGATACAAAAGTGTAGGACTTCAGTTAGCAATACTGAGGAATATATTAATTTGTCTGTATGGTGTTCTTGTTCATTTGCACAGTAGTAAATCCACTCCATAAAGTAGATAAGTGGCATGGCTGTGTTTCTTTCTCAGCTGTCAAAGACATAACATTTACAACAACTCTTTCATTTGTGAGGTTTTTCTTTTTATAATATAATTTAATCCTGCATGAGCTATAACTTTCCTACCTAGATTGCTCTGTTTTAGTATACTATACAGATCTTCCATAATATCAATCATGATTGTATCAGGTGAGGAGCATAATACCTATCTTCATTGGAAATCAAACAAAAATAAGTGTGAGTTTCACAAATAATTGATTCGCCTATTACTAATACAGTGTTCCTATCAGGTCTATATTAGATGATCGAACTTTCAAAAGTTCAACTGTCATATGATCGACACCATGTGATTGAATTTTTGAAAGTTCGAACGTTTTAACGGAGATCTCTGTACAGCATGGAATGGGAAGATTTCCCTTTTCTGCACTGTAGTGTGATCTCGGAGTTGGTATATTTAAAGAGTGGTAGTGTGTGGGGGGGGTGCAGGAGGGCTTGCCCCCCTTTTAAAAGGTTCAGGTAGGTTATATGTGTAGTTTATTTTTTTATTAGATTTTCAAACTTTTAAAAGTTTGATCATATGGTGTCGACCATATGACAGTCGGACTTTTGAAAGTTCGATTATCTCATATAGATCCTTCCTATCAATGTTCTTCTCATGTTGCTAACTAGTACTCAAAGTGATTCCAGGGTTAGCAACATTTTCTTGAAGTTCTGTATCCTTTAGCTTTCTACTAGCCATCTCAGTTGTCCTATCCTCATTTATTATTTCTGGTGTTTTTACATTACATGAGATTTTCACCTCATGCACATCTCTTTTCAATTGCCCCTTTCTGCTTCTGTTGCAGATGTAAGTTTCATCTGTAATATTTTGATATAATGAGGGAAATGCTGTATCTCTTTCATTTCTGTTTCAGTTTCTGCTTTAAGGTACTCTTTCTCAAGCTCATTAATACTCTTTCTCCTACTCATATTCTGTCTTGCTCTGCCATTACTGTTACTCTGTCTATTCTGCTACTGTTACTATGATTAGAACAACTCTCTATAACTCTATCATCACAGTTGTGCTCAGTGTCTAATATCTCTATGAATTTATCAATAACACATTCATTAAAATATACCAACTTAGTTTCCAAATTTTCTTTTACCTTTCCAATTCCCCCCTCCTTCAGATAGGCTTTTTTCATCTTGATTTTTAAAATGCATTCCATAAAATGCTTATTTCTCTCCATTTTTTATTTCATTTCCTATACATTGTACCCATTTTTACTTATCCCTTAATCTAATTTTTCCAGTGAGGCCTTATGATGCACCCCTGCATGCATTTGAATTATTTTCTATAGGTACAAAGTTGTAGAGGATTCTTGAGGTTTTCCTCTTATGGATATAGTCCACTGACAGAATGCTGGAATGGAAAATGACCTTCTGATTGGCAAACAAACCTTGCCAAACCACAGAAGAAACCCACAGAGGCATTAGTTCTAGGAAGATGATTTCCTTCCTGATTTCTGCAGACCAAGAGTCTGGCGAGGGGGCCGAAAACCAGTAGTCCTTGCAAAGAGCACCATTTCCCAAACCACCTAAGGCATCTGTAAGCAAAGTCTGAGAAGAGATCAACAGATCTTGCCAGAAATAGATTCTATTAACACCTATCATAAACTGATGTCAAATGCAAAGGTCTTCTTTCACCCTGGAGGCTACCCTGACCCAGTGGTATTTCTGGTTCTGCCCTTAAGGAGGTTTGCTAATGCTCTAGTAAAAGCTCTACCAGGAGCTGTGGCCCCACAAGCAAAGTTGAGGAGGCATAACAGTTCCATAACTTCCTTGATACTGACCACCTTGTCCCTTAGGGTTCCTATTAGAAGACCGAAGAACTTAAATGACTGAAACGACAAAATATCGAAGTGGCTTTTAAGTGAATTCTTTCCCTGGGAAATAATTTGCTTGGCTGTTTCATTACTTTAAAAAACACAAAGAGCCAGCAAAAGTGACTTCAAAAATATTTGTATTCACAAATACATACAGCAAACAAACCGGTTTCGGCTGGACTAACACAGCCTTCCTCAGTGTATAAAAGCAACACACAAAAAACATGCTGTTTAAATACTATAAAGCCATTTCCCATTGGTTGAACATACATAAATATTCATTAAGTCCGGGAGGGAATAAACCCCCAAGCTTGATGATCCACTTTTTTTCTTTATTATTTAATATATTGTGCCATTCAGTTTTATTCATGCGATTCCCATGAATAACATCAATAACCATAAAATTAAACTCCGCAGTGGGGTGCATTAACTGGTGTTTATACAAAGCATTTGTTATTTTTTTGTGTTTGATGTTACTCATATGTTCCGAAATCCGTGATCTTAGTGGTAGGCGTCTGCCCTATATAGAATGCTCCACACTGGCAAGTAGCAAGGTAAACAACCCAATCATTGCTACAATTGGCAAAAAAGCCTAAATCATACACCCTGGAGCAATTTCTACTAGAGAAAGCTTTAGATGTAGTGACATGTTTACAATTTGAACAATGACCACATGGAAAACATCCATATAAGGCTTTGCCTGACAATGTAGTCTGTTTATGTAGAGATTGTTTGCTATCACAACACTTATAATGATTGAAATAGGATTTCAAGTTTTTTCCATTTCTATATGGGAAAGTACATCTATCCGGAATAATATTAGCAATATTGTGATCAGATTGCAGAATATTCCAGTTCCTATGAACACTATCCAGCAGACAGTTAGTGTTACGAGCATAGGTAGTAATAAATCTTAATGTGGTTGGTGTAACAACAGTATGTTCTCTGTATTGGAGTAAATCTGATCTATCCATATTGTGTACCTGGTTTCTGGCCATTGTAATATTACCAGCTTTGCATCCTCGTTGTTTAAACCTATCCATTAAGTCCCTTTCATTCAGACAAAATGTAAATGGCTTGGAACAAATCCTCTATATATATATATATATAATTATTATTTTTTTATATAATTCCTATGACCCATACCTATATATATATATATATATATCCACCTATTCAGTCACTCTGAACCTAAGCAATCTGCTTGTTATGACGCTAGTAACCAACCCAAGCTGCACATACCCACTCTACCATCTTTTTACACAGACATGACCTACTATTTTTTGTTTGTCTACCAACATCCATGTCATTTATCTGTTTGCCCCAACTTTGTGACACCCTTGATAACTTTATATTATTTATATTTACATTTTGTTTCTTCTTTTTTTTTTTTTACTAACCCCCTCACCCATGCACTGGACAATCCTAGCTATATATATGATTGATAATCTGCTGGAGGATGTTGTCTGTAACTCCAAGCCGATCCTTCCTACCACAAGACCCTTTAGAATCTTATTAGACAACTGCTTTTTTGTAACTCTCTAAGCTTATGAGAGCAGTCTTTAATCATCCCTTCTTGCTTCTGAACCATATAACCCTAGTAGACCATTCCTCTTAGAAGAACTGATTTTCATAGTTCAGATTTTTCCTCTTATTTGTGTTCTCTTTACTCATAAAATTATGGTTTTGTGACAAATGATTGAAGGTTAAATACATAACTAATGCTAGATACTTGAATTTCAAACTTCATATCCTTCAGAAAGTGCATGCTAATGTAAATTCTGCTATTCTACTGAATTTCCACATTTATAAGAGCAATATTTAAATTCTGCCCTGAGTGTGAGACTTTGTCCACCCATTAATTTGTAATTATCCTGAATTTTTGCACTAAGAGAGTCACAGGTAAGCTTATGTCTTTTTTAAGTAGTCATTTCCCCCATATCCTTACATATGCCAGGTTAAAAGGGATAGTGAGGGATAAATAAACTTTTTTTTAATATTTACATGCCACCTCTATGCATTTCCTTAGTGGCTTGTACATTTCTACCTAGCCATCCTACCCTACTAATCTTCCTAACTCCAATACTCTAAAGCTACAGCACGCTTCTGGGCCTACTGATCACTACCTAACCCCCCCCCCCCAATCACCTCCTTGTTGTGTTTATGTCCAGTTTCCTTCTTTTTTATATATAGTGATAAACATTAGCCTCTTTAATGCTTCTTCTTCTTTTTTCTTTTTTTTTTACCATCAATGCAAATCTACCCCCTTGTTCAGCTCATGATGGGCCCTTCTTACCATGTTTTGAAGTCACCAGTGCAGGCCTATCCATGCCCCGCTGTCTTACAGTTAAGAAGATAAGCCATGCCTCCCTACTCACAGGCATGCACCATCAAAATGCTAACACCTCCAGAAAACACAGTGGGTGCAATCATCTTGGCTGCTGTTGCTCTTTATTAGCTCTTTCTTAAACTAATCTGTATAGCTGTTTTTAATGCTATGAATCCTACCAGTATTAAGAGGGAGATAGAAACACCACTACCACTGTGCACCTATTAACCAGTGACTAATGAATAGTGGGAGGGATTGTAATCACTAGCAAGCTGGCAAATGGGCCCTCATGAACCATGAACCTGCTACTAACCCCTCTTGTGGAAGCATAGGGCTGAGCAATTCCTACCTATACTGCTATCTTTAGCCTCAATGCACCCAATGAAGGGTTGCTGCTGCATATATTATTTATTTGTTTACTATTATTATTATTAGTAGTAGTATTACTATCACTACTGTTTGTTTATTTTATGTATTTCTGCTTGCAGAAATGAGCAGGAGAAGGAGACAGGAAAACTGAAGCACTGACTACGGTGCCCATTGAGATGCCATAACTACTCCCAACAACCATTCTGTAATGATGCATTGAGGACCTGTGTTTAGCCCCTAACCAGTGCTATACATTCACCCTCCACTTCCCCATTTCAGACATTGTTGCCCTGTTGATACACATGCTCTCCATCCTGACATAATTTTAATGACTTTGCACAGATACTTACCTGTTCACATGAAGCCACCTGGCTATGACCCCACAGAATGGCCTGGCTTACTGTCACCTGGACACTGACAAAATTCCACTAACAAAACGTGCCAAAGAGAACAGTCTTTGTACTCTCATCCTTAAATGGCCGTATCCTCCTATCCCTAAACTAATGTCTGCCTACTTCACTTCCTTTAACTCCATAGCCTCTCTACTATTATTCACCCTTCCCTTTTCTCAGACAGGCTTCACAGACAATAAAGTCTGTTAAAGCAAACCCATATTAATCAGTTTGCACAGATCCAGGTAGAATTTCTTAAAATAAGGTACTTTAGAACAGAATCTATCTTTTCTACATTTTATATTTCTTATTTTTTTAATTTCTTTCGTTCTTTCTACTCCAAGAAATATTGTTATTCAATTCTCTAGAGGGATTTTTAAAAGTAAATATCATATCAATCTGCTTATTATGTTGTTTGAACACTCTGTGGAACAAACTCCTTCTTTTAATTATATACACCTTGTAAAAAGTAGACTTTAGAATGATATCTATAGAGGTATAATATTTTTAAAGAATATATATTTTCCATTTTCTTCTTTTCTCTTTAACTCATTTTAACAGCCTGAGGAGGGGTTAAATCAGTCTCTATCATTTGATGGCAAGAAGTGATGGCAGTAATTCACAGATATAATTATAATTATTCTTATTAAAACACTTGAGGTCTAGGATACTTTTGCCCCTTGTGTGGATATGTCCATTCTACAAGAATCCTACATTTTGCTATAAATTATAAAAAAAAAACAGAATTGCAGAGCTGCTGGTTTTCTTAAAATTTTGTAAGTCAAGTACATATGGCAAATTAAATTTCATTGTTAATATAGTATTCTCCTTCCATTCCTAAACCACATTAAATAAATAGGCTTTAAACATCTTAAAATTTGTTATTGGCAGCCTATAAACTACCATCAGATAAACAGCTGCTGCATCAAATTTCAGTGTAACTAATATGTATTATATTATATTATATTATATTATATTATATTATATTATATCATGCATGATATGATAATTTGTGGGGATCCAAGCATGGGATAAAGCATTTATGAGCTGTCTCTGTCCATCACTTGTACAGGGTGCAGTCCCGGAGTAAATTTTATGTCTCCCATCGTAGATCTAAGTTGCACTTGAATATGGACAGAGATAATCTTTGTTCTGTGTGGATGGGGAGTATGCTCCACAGCAGCCATATCCTCTATGAGTTATGCCTGTCCCTCCAAACCAAATCTGTTGATGTTGTAGAAGAGGTTTAGATCCCTAGACCAAGGGTTTCTGTTGCTATTTGACGTACTGATATGCAGTAATTCCATCAGTAATGGGCCAGAGGATGCCTTATATGCTAGACACAGGTCACCCCTTAGCAGTCTGTAAGACGCAGAGTGTAGTGATAGGGCTTTGAGTCAGTCCATATAAGACATTTTTAAACTGTGTATCCTTTTAGTAAGGTATATCTGTCAGTGTTCCAGTTATTGCATTTGTCTGGACATATACACACAAAGGGAGCATTCCAGTCAGTAACTGGCCTAATGAGGGCTGAGTAAAGGGGGGCATGACATCCATAGATTTAGACACAATTGCTTTGTTTATAATCTGTGCAGTATAGTAGGGAAATTTACAACAATAGATACACGTTGGTCAAAAGTTAGGTCACTGTCCATATAGGTTCCCAAATCCCAATCAACTGGGTCAGTTCTTAGGAGCATATTGTGAGTGTATTGTAATTCTATGGGGTAGATGACTTTCCAAAAGATACAATAATGCATTTTTGGCATTTAGTTTCAGACCATGACTTTGGCACCAGCTATTTATTTGAGACAAATCTTCTGCAGGATAATTAAGTCATATGGAGATTCAATGACTGCCCCTAAGTTGCTGTAATCAGCAAACTTATTCAGTTAGAGCCCTTTGGTATTATCTTTCAATTCAGAAAACATGACGACAAACAGGAGAGGTCCTAGCACAGAGCCCTGAGGGACTCCAATGGTGACATGTCTCTTTGTGGAGGTAACTTCCCCTATTTTGATTATCTACATCCTATCTGTAAGCCAGTTGGCAATCCATTGGGTGACACAGCGGTTAGTTCTCACTTTATTTAGCTTTACTACTATGCCTGAGTGGGGAATTCTGTCAAAAGCTTTGGCCAGGTAAAGGTATGTGGTATGCAATATTATGCTTTCATCCATTGTTTTGGTGACCTTTTCAATAAAATCCACCAGGTTGAGAAAGCATTACCTGCCATTAACAAATCCAAGCTAAGACAGGTCCAGAGTTTGGAAGTTCACTATGTCCTGATGACTTTTGGCTTCCATAAGTCTTAATCAAAATTCCACCATCTTTACCCTTAGCCACAATTTTAAATCAGTTAAATTCTCTTTACCCTGTCCAGGGATCCACTCACTCCTCACATACTGGGTCTCAATTACAATGCCAGTATGACTGTTTTCCTGCAGGATATAATACTGCTAAATGGTTAATTTTCCATTTAAGCTTCTTGCACTGGTGTAAGCTAGCTTGATCTTTACCATATTTATCTTTTCTTTATTATTGCATTTCCATCCTGAAATTCCTTATTGTTTGCCATTTACTAAATGGATTTCCAAGCAATCTCTTCTCAGCATGTAGCAGATGGATTTTTATCTCTAGATAATGCTGATTTATTTATTTCAATATCGTGATGTGATACAATAGTCTAGGACTTCAGTTAGCAATATTGAGGAATATATTAATTTGTCTGTATGGTGTTCTTGTTCATTTGCACAGTAGTAAATCCACTCCATAAAGTAGATAAATGGCATGGCTGTGTTTCTTTCTCAACAGTCAAAGACATAACATTTACAACAACTCTTTCATTTGTGAGGTTATTCTTTTTATAATATAATTTAATCCTGCATGAGCTATAACTTTCCTACCTAGATTGCTCTGTTTTAGTATACTATACAGATCTTCCATAATATCAATCATGATTGTATCAGGTGAGGAGCATAATACCTATCTTCATTGGAAATCAAACAAAAATAAGTGTGAGTTTCACAAATAATTGATTCGCCAATTACTAATACAGTGTTCCTATCAGGTCTATATTAGATGATCGAACTTTCAAAAGTTCAACTGTCATATGATCAACACCATGTGATTGAATTTTTGAAAGTTTGAACGTTTTAACGGAGATCTCTGTACAGCACGGAATGGGAAGATTTCCCTTTTCTGCACTGTAGTGTGATCTCGGAGTTGGTATATTTAAAGAGTGGGAGTGTGTGTGGGGGTGCAGGGGGGCTTGTCCCCCTTTTAAAAGGTTTAGGTAGGTCATATGTGTAGTTTATTTTTCTTATTAGATTTTCGAACTTTTAAAAGTTTGATCATATGGTGTCGACCATATGACAGTCGGACTTTTGAAAGTTCGATTATCTCATATAGATCCTTCCTATCAATGTTCTTCTCATGTTGCTAACTAGTACTCAAAGTGATTCCAGGGTTAGCAACATTTTCTTGAACTTCTGTATCCTTTAGCTTTCTACTAGCCATCTCAGTAGTCCTATCCTCATTTACTATTTCTGGTGTTTTTACATTACATGAGATTTTCACCTCATGCACATCTCTTTTCAATTGCCCCTTTCTGCTTCTGTTGCAGATGTAAGTTTCATCTGTAATATTTTGATATAATGAGGGAAATGCTGTATCTCTTTCATTTCTGTTTCAGTTTCTGCTTTAAGGTACTCTTTCTCAATCTCATTAATACTCTTTCTCCTACTCATATTCTGTCTTGCTCTGCCATTACTGTTACTCTGTCTATTCTGCTACTGTTACTATGATTAGAACAACTCTCTATAACTCTATCATCACAGTTGTGCTCAGTGTCTAATATCTCTATGAATTTATCAATAACACATTCATTAAAATATACCAATTTTGTTTCCAAATTTTCTTTTACCTTTCCAATTCCCCCCTCCTTCAGATAGGCTTTTTTCATCTTGATTTTTAAAATGCATTCCTAAAATGCTTATTTCTCTCCATTTTTTATTTCATTTCCTATACATTGTACCCATTTTTACTAATCCCTTAATCTAATTTTCCAGTGAGGCCTTATGATGCACCCCTGCATGCATTTGAATTATTTTCTATAGGTACAAAGTTGTAGAGGATTCTTGAGGTTTTCCTCTTGTGGATATAGTCCACTGACAGAATGCTGGAATGGAAAATGACCTTCTGATTGGCAAACAAACCTTGCCAAACCACAGAAGAAACCCACAGAGGCATTAGCTCTAGGAAGATGATTTCCTTCCTGATTTCTGCAGACCAAGAGTCTGGCGAGGGGGATGAAAACCAGTAGTCCTTGCAAAGAGCACCATTTCCCAAACCACCTAAGGCATCTGTAAGCAAAGTCTGAGAAGAGATCAACAGATCTTGCCAGAAATAGATTCCATTAACACCTATCATAAACTGATGTCAAATGCAAAGGTCTTCTTTCACCCTGGAGGTTACCCTGACCCAGTGGTATTTCTGGTTCTGCCCTTAAGGAGGTTTGCTAATGCTCTAGTAAAAGCTCTACCAGGAGCTGTGGCCCCACAAGCAAAGTTGAGGAGGCATAACAGTTCCATAACTTCCTTGATACTGACCACCCTGTCCCTTAGGGTTCCTATTAGAAGACCGAAGAACTTAAATGACTGAAACGACAAAATATCGAAGCGGCTTTTAAGTGGATTCTTTCCCTGGGAAATAATTTGCTTGGCTGCTTCATTACTTTGCCATTTTCGGCACTGTAGTGCAGTCTCAGAGTTGGGATATTTCAGTAGGGGGTTGTTGGGGCAAAGCTCTCCAGATAATGTAATGTTTAAAGTGTTTTTTTTTTAATTGCTGTTCTGACAGTTTCTAAGCTTTCACTTACATAGGGTCAATTAATCACCGTTTGCTTTTTTAAGCATTTGGTGATCTAATGTAGACCCTGTCCCTGAGACATTTCTCTGTACTGGAGCTGATCTTTGTAAGCCTCTTAGGGCGCAAGTGAAAACAAGAAGATTCTGTGTCTATTTCTAACCCAAAAGAAATGAGGAGCTTCATCAAGCCCACTACCGTGCCTCCCACCAATGAAACACTTAGCTCCTGACACAGCTGGATAAAAAGAAAGGAGGAGCTTCATCAAGCCCACTACCGTACCTCCCACCAATGGAACACTTAGCTCCAGACACAGATGGATAAAAAGGTTTAATCATTTTTGGCCCATTTATACCCTGAAAACAACAATTTATCTAGACAATGAACACCTGCTTGACAAGGGGTCCTTCCCTGCCAGCACCGTTACAAGACTGTACAGAACTTCTCAAATGCAATGTATGCCACAGTACTGCAAAGAAATTCTCAAATGTGATGCATGCCACAGTAGTTCCCCCTAACATTGCAGTGCTGAAAAATATTTTTTTATCACCAAAAGGTGCCAATCTTCCTCCAAGGTTATCAAAAGCTGGAAGGCTGCGTCAATGTCTAACCATGGGTCTGCAAACCTCCTAATAACCATAACATCATCATCAAGAGAAGCATATTGAACAGCAGGTCCATTCTTCTGAATGTTATCATTAGCAGAGCTCATTGAGAAAGAATAAGTGATGGATCAAATAAAACTTCCTTTCCCTCATTTTGGGCACCATGACCAGGGGAGATAACTTAAAAGAAGGAAAGGGTGGCTCGTTATGGGCAAAATTCTCTATCTGCACTGATCTGTTTATATAAGAGGTTCTTAACCATTAATTCCTTACTTTCAACAGAGATTAAGTTTCTAAACAATGTAGATGATGGGGAGGCCAATGAGTACAATGGAAATCCCAAGGAATATCATCTCAATGTCCCTTTTTTTGCTGAAACATCTGGGTAGCACGGTAAAAAGCAGATAAGGAGGTTCATCTTAAGAGGGGAATTGGTAATGCTGCATATTCTGATAGCCCTCCAAAAACCTGGCTCCCTTCTCACCCTTTTTTGTGAATATTACTATTGCTCAAAGTTTCTGGTTTTATTATTGCCAATCTGGGCTTGGTCTTTCCTCCAGACATACGGGAAACCTGACCCTCCTTAGTGCAGCAATTAACTGCCATGTGTTTTTCCACAATAGGCACAGAGGTGACCTAAACAACTAAAAGGCCAGAAACATATATCCTTGTTGAAAGCCCAGCAAATTCTCTGTTTTCCTCTGACATCTTTCAATACCACTGACGATATTGATCTGGCCCTGTCAATCGTCACTCCCAGATGTATATCCAGGTGCCATTTTTACCACTTTAACTCCCTGTTGACAGCTTTTAAATTTCTGAATTTCTCATTGTAGTAGAACCATATAATACTACTCCTAAAGTGATACACACCCCTAATAGTAAGAACATTTCTAAGGAGTGGCAAGGCTTGTGATGAATCCTTTTTGACCAAAAGTGTCACGAAATATATAAATCCCAGTATCCAGTAGTCCCACCTGTAAACCTTCACCTTATCATACTGTTTACCGCCAATGGCAACAAGATCTTTAGCCCCTCCACTGTCCTTTTTGCAAATTACACTAGATTCCTTCAAGATCAATATAATCAAGTTCCTTAACAAAGACACTTTTTTTTTTCTTTTACAGCTCGAGGAATGTGTGCCTTCAAAGCTGGTTCAGATGAAACACAGAAGGAACATTTGATTGAACCAAAACTGCTGTGGCTACTGCTGCTTTTATGGGTACTGGCAAAGGTGTAAAATGTGTATCTTGTAATGAAGCAAACACCACCCCAAGTGGATCTATCTCCCTCATGGTGGTAATTGCCTTCTGGGACAAAGTTACAGCCTTCTCAGTAACCAAACTGAACAACCTAGCCATAGCATCTCCTGACAATGTTTCTTAAAATTCTGATATGTGTTTGTCTTCCATTTCGTCTTGATTAACTTGATTAACACTATCCCCTTGTACCCTCCCCTTGAATGTGATTATCTTTGGGTGGCGCAGTGGTGCAGTGGTTAACATTGCCGCCTCACAGCAAGAGGTCCTCCGGTTAGATTTTCAGCTGGGGTGCCTTCTGTGCAGAGTTTGCATGTCCTCCCTGCATTCACATGGGTGTCTCCAGGTATGCCGGTTTCCTCCCACATTCCAAAGACATGCGACTGGAGTGTTTATCCCCAGGCCTCTGCTGAAAATAGGCTCTGTCCTAGTTGGACTTTCCAAGTTACAAATATTAAATAAATAAATAAAATAAAATCTTGACTGCTTGACCCAGCAAAGTCCATCTCTACCATAACTGGAAGGGATTGCAGTATGGACGTGCTGTCATCATCTGGACTGGACAACTCTGGACCCTTGCTGACCTCTGTTTTGTTGTGGCACAACAATAACATCACACAATCTCTCTTCAAAAAAGGACTTGCCATGCAATGCTATGTCTTCTCAATGGACCTTCTGTTCATCTAGGCACATTATGACCTAGAAAGGGAGAGACATAATGGAGTAAAAAGAAAGAAAAAAATATATAACTGGTTGAAAATCCCTGCAAATTAACCACAGACTGATTTGTGAAATTGCCCTTAGTTAAGCAAAAGTGTGTCAAATTTTTATTATTATTTGTTTTCCTCGTGCTTCTAAACATATTTTACTATCCTCCAATTGTACTGACAAAAATAACAAAATATATCCCTTGTTTTAAACATTATTAAATGATGTCTAGTTATGCAATAGACTGTAACCCCAAACAACTCCATGAAAAGAACAAAGGAAATATAGATAAAAGCATAATAACATAATTGTACTCTCCTTTTTTTTCAGAAAAAAAATTCTGTCATCTTGCCTGGTATGGGGTTTATTACCAGAACAAAATACTCAAAGGTCAGTAAGGCCATCAATAATAAAACCCAGATCATGCCTATGTAGCCAACTTTTTTTTTTTTTATATAAAATTTGGTAAACAGATGGGGTCTAGAACACAGCAACACTTGAAACCTGCTATTATGTATAACACAGAGAGCTAACCAATACAGGAAACAGGGTGATGCAACTAAAGCAACTATACTGAGTCTGCCCATGATGAGTTAATCTTGTCCATTATGACCTGCCCAGTCAATGTTATAGCATATGGAAATCAGCAGTGGAATGTTACTGGATACTGTCCACGATGGAAGCTGATAGCCTGAGTCTATCATGGCATTGTTGGTTCCTTGGTAACAGCCACGGGAAATATACCAAAACTGGCAGGAAACCAGCCTGTCACTACACAAAGAACAGGAAATGCAACAAAAAAAAGCCACATACTTTTAGAAACAACCACATCTTTGTGAAATGACAACACCATTCCTGAAACATCATGGGACATGCAGCCTAAGACACCTATCACTGATCCAAAATATCTCTGCAAGAATCCAGTACAGATCACTGTGCCCACAGAAGCCAGACTTATTCAGATGCGTGGTATGTGACCTTTCATTATGCATAACAGCATATACCACAAACACTTGGCATATGGCAAGAAACTGCCTAAAACTGGCTTAGTCATAAAAACCAAATCTGTACCATTGCTATCCACCTAGCAGCCAAGACCATCTAATGCACCTATGTGCTGCTTCAATTTCAAAACAGCACCGAGCACCCAACAGTGGTACAGCCACCAAGTCTGTCTGTCTGTGACTTTTGTTTTCTTGTCTCCCTTATATATCTATATTTATTTATTTAAAATTTGTTTTACTGGGAAAGTCTAACTTGGAATGAGACAATTTTCAGTGGAGGCTTGGGGGCAAATGCTCCAGATGCCTGTCTTTGTATTAGAACAAAACAAGTATGATGTTGTTTGATTTTTCAATTTCCTGATGTAGAGATACTTGGCAGAAAATATGCATTCATAGGTTCATAGGTTCATAGGTTCATACTAGGCTATCTGCCCTAGGGCATTTATAAGCCTAGCCAGAGTGTGTTTGGCTTTCGCCACCCATTTTAAATTACTTTTGCTATGCCCTTTTTCGAGATTAGTATACTGTGCCTTTGTCTAACAGTGACACAGAAGTGATACCTGGGGTAAACCTACGATCTCCCATCCACTCATCAAGATTCCTCTTGAAGAGAGTCAATGAGGGACTCTGCCTAACCTGGACTGGGATTTTATTCCAGAGTGAAGGGAGCCTCTGGGTTATGAATCTGTCCCTCCAGCATGTCCTATTTATTTCAGTGCTGAGGTTCAAGTCTCTCGAGGAGGTAGCTGGATGGGATTTGGATTTTCTGAGGTGCAGCATGTGCATTAATTCTGGGTTGGACATGGCTTTATATGTCAGGCACAGATTGCCTCTGAGCAGGTGGTATGCCACTGAGTAGAGCTGGAGTTTCTTTAACCGGGCAGCATATGGCATCTGTTTGAGCCCTTTGATCCACTTGGTGAGGTACTTTTGGGGTCTTTCCAGTTGCTGCAGGTGTCTGGTAAGGTACATCCCAAAAGGGACATTGTACTCAATTATGGGCCTGATGAGGGATGAGTAAAGAGGCACGATGACCTCCCCAGATCTAAATGTGAATCCCTTCATGATTAGGTGGGCTATATAAAATGTTTTTCTAACCACTTTGGCCACGTGGTTGTCAAATGAGAGATTGCTATCAACTTGGGTCCCCAGGTCCCTAATTACTTCTTCTGTACTTAATGGATTACCACCTATGTGGTAATTTGTGGGCACTTTGTTTTTGCCAAAGGGGATGACTATACACTTTTTGGCATTTAGCTTGAGGCTATGGCTCTGGCACCAGTTGTCTGTTTCTATGAGGCCCTTTTGGAGGATGCTTGTGTCGGCTGGAGAGTCGATTATGGCGCCCAGTTTACAGTCATCTGCGAACTTGGTCAGCCACAGTCCTTCCATGTTGGCCTGTACCTCCGAGAAATATATACCAAACAAGAGAGGTCCCAGGACTGAGCCTTGTGGGATGCCACTTGTAACTGGTTTGGAGTCTGACATGGCTCCAGCAATTCTAACCATGTGGGTTCTGTCCTTGAGCCAGTTTGCAACCCATCTAGTGACATAGGGGTTTATGTTTAAGCTGGTGAACTTATCTATAATGCCAGAGTGGGTATTGTATCGAAGGCTTTTGTGAGGTCCAGGTAGGCTGTGTGGACCACCTTCCCCTTGTCAATGGCCTTGGTGACTGTTTCAAAGAAATCGACCAGGTTTAAGAGGCAGGATCTGCCCTTAACAAAGCCGAACTGGGTAGGATCCAGTGTCTGTAGGTCCCCAATATCTTTATTTATGAGGTCCATGATGATCCTTTCCATAGCTTTGCAGACCAAGCTAGTCAGGCTTATGGGGCGATAGTTTCCAGGATCCGTTGAGGCACCACCTTTGTGGAGAGGGACCACTGTTGCTGTACGCCACTCTTTGGGTACATATCCTATAGTAAGGCTGAGATTGAACAGTAGTTTTATGTTTGGGTTTAGCTCTTCTTGGAGTTCATGTAGGACGCAGCCCGGGACACCATCTGGTCCCATTGATGCTGTGTTTTTTGCTTTGGAGAGGGCGGCTCTTTCCTGAGCATCTGAGATGTCAGGGGGGCAGCACTCTGCTGGGATAGATATTTGCCCTTTTGGTGGGGAGGGGGGAGAGAAGTTTGCCCTGAACCTGTCAGCTAGGATGTTGGCAATGTCTGTGGGTTTGGTGTATTTTTTGTTATTTTGGACTAATTCTGAGCATATCTGGGAATTCCCACCCAGGTTCCTAACATAACTAAAGAAAGCCTTGTGATTATCCTTAGTTTCCTGTGCAGTTTTTCTCTCAAAGCTGGCCTTAGGCGATTTTATGAGTGCCCGTAGTTTTTTGCTAATACTGATCAGAGATGCCTTCCCTTTTTGGGATTTTGCTCTATCATGTAGTAGCTTCCTCCTTCTATTGTATAATTTGTTTATGGCTGGGGTCCACCAGACAGGACGTCTGTCTTTGGAGGATTGGGTCTTGGTTTTATTTGGGATTGCATGATCCATGCATCCCTGAAGGTGTTCATAGAATGCGTTTATAAAGGATTCTGCGGTCTGGGCCGTATTTTCCACAGGCCCAGGGTCTTTGAAGGATTCCACCTCAGTTTTGAGGAGTGTGAGATTTGCTTTAGAGAAGTTTTTCACTGTGTTTTTTTGGGCAGGGGGTGGGGTTGGGATGTGAATATCCAGTGAGATTAGTTTATGGTCTGATCTTACCAGTGAGGGATACACTTCTGGTCTGGAGCATAGAGTCCCCATGTTGGTGATGATCAGGTCCAGTATGTTTTCCCCTCTTGTGGGATTGATAACAAGTTGTTCCATAGCATTTGAGTTTATAAATTCTAAGAACCTTTGGGCTAGGGTGTTGGAGCTAGAGTAATGCTCCCAGTCTATGTTTGGGTAGTTGAAGTCGCCCAATATAATGGTGTTTGGAGAGACCTTCATATTTTCCAGTGTTCTCAGGAAGGCTGAGTGGGGTTCCTGGGTTTGGGAGGGTGGTCTGTAGCAGGCTATAAACTTGAAGGCAGTTTTACCCACTGTTAGTTGCACATGGATAGTCTCTGATGCTTCTTGCTGTGACACCAACCTGGAGGTGTGGGTATCTTTGACGAATATTGATACTCCCCCTCCTTTTGTGGTTCGGTCCAAGTTTTGGGGCCGAAAAGCATGGTATGAGGTATAACCTGGTAGTGCTGGGGTGCTCTCAGGAGCCTTAAACCAGGTTTCTGTTACTGCACAGATATTGATGTTCTCCATGCTAAGGAGAGTTTCGAGTGTGTGCATCTTGAGGTTTAGACTTCTGGCGTTGAGTAGCATTATTCTTAGTTTCTTATCCCTTGTGATACCTATGGAGGTGGGTTTGTCTTTTGAGCCTTGCCTAAAAAAGGCACTATGGGGGTAGCAAGAGCCTTTGCCAATATCCGAAAGCCCAGGGATGACAGGTGCAAGCCTTCCCTGGCGAAGCATTGTGGCTTGTCGAGCATGTCATCACAGGCTGACAGGCATTTGATTCCCTTTGAATGACACCAATACTTAGCAGTAATCTCCTTGCAAGTTAGTAACCAAGAACTCAAGGAAACATTAGATCCTGAATAGAATTATAGAACAGAGGAACAAGGGAAATGCCTGACCAAAACAGAATTGTAACAAGCCAGATGAAATATGACACTGAAACGTTTAGATAAACCTCCCTGTTTTATGATTGTGCAATTAAATAAACCCTGAGTTCTAATAAGAACAAAATGCTGCACTTAAAATAAAATGTTGTGATAACAATTCTAGCACCAGAAATGATAGGGTAAAACAACTGCCTTACTGTTTGATTTTTTTTTTTTTTTACTTTTCTAATGTACTCAGAAGAGAAAAAAAAATGCATCCACAGCAGTGGAAACTTAAGCAGCAAAACATATCTATGACAAGCCAGATGAGTCTGGAAAGTTACCATAATCAAACCCCCCTCAAATTCTGGAACTCTGTTGATTCCTTGCAAAGCGCAGGGTCAAAGAATAACCCTTGTCCAAATCCAGATAAAACACCTACTGAAATAGCCACTCTCTTTAACTCATATTTCATCAACACCATAGCTAATCTTACCACCACCTTTCCTCAGTCTAACTTAAGTACTAACCTAGCACCTCCAAATCTATTTACACAAAACACCTATATTCCCCTGCTACCTAGCTTTTCTTTTTCACTTATACCCATCACCACTATAAGAAAACAACTTCTTAAACTTAAACCTGGCACTACCACCTCTGAAAACCTACCTCTCGAATACTTTCAAATGTCAGCTAACTCCATTGTCTACTGTACCAGCATACTTCTTAACAGATCTATCTATGATTCCTACATATCTACAGTATGGAAAAAAGCATATATCCTCCCTTTTCATAATGGTGGCAAAACACAGACAATTCCAGCTTTCAACTTATTGCTATCCTGTTGTCCGTCTCTAACTTCTTGGAAAAATGCATTCATACTTAACTTCTTTGCCATCTGCTTAATAATCAAATTATTTCCCTGGCTCAGCATCGGTTCAAGCCAGGCCACAGCACTACTACAGCTATCATATTCTGCATGGACACAGTTAACTGGGCTCTTTCTTGACCTTTCCAAGGCCTTTGATACTGTCTCCCACCCTCTGCTCCTTAGAAAGCTCTCCAACCTAGGCATTTCACCTCCAACCATATGCTGGTCCTCAAACTATCTGACAAATAAGCAACAATCAACTAAGTGGCAGCATTCTTTCTCTACATTCCTTAACACAACCACAGGGTTTCCCCAAGGCTCCATACTAGGTCCCCTTCTGTTCTTTATCAACAATTTTCACTCCACTCTTAGTCAAGGTACTGCTATTCAATATGCAGATGACTCAACCATCATCTGCACTGCCAATTCCACAACCAAACTCCAGCAAACTACCCAAAGTGCTCTCACATCTACTGAAACATGGATGACCGATAATCATCTCATCCTAAACCCTACAAAACTAAACTGGAGCTGTTTACCCCAAAAATTACTACTTCCTTAAACAAGGATGAATTCACTATTCATTCTCAGAATAAAACTATCATTGAGGTTGTACCCCATACAAAACTACTTGGTGTCATTATAGATGAAAACCTAACCTTTGACCTGCACATACACAGCAGTATCAAAAAAATGCATCAAAAACTGGGCATCCTCTATAGACACAAACACTTCCTCGACCACTCCGCAAATCAAACCCTAGCCACTACATTTCTACTATCTTCTCTCCTTACCAATATCCAGTCCTCTCTGAAATCCAAGCTTTGAGACATGCTACAATAAAATTGTCAGATTCTCAACCAATGCAAAATACTCATTCCACCATTGTTACTCTTTACACCTACAAAACTGGCTAGAACTCCAGCACTATCTTACATGCTTACAGTTAACCACTACACATAAAATTATATTCAAACCATCAAACTGCCATGACCTTACTTCTTTATTCACTCAGTACCATCCAAATAGACCCCTCTGATCTGAAAACCAACTGCTCCTGAAGGTAGAAAAAAACAAACCTTTCTGCTGGCCAGATGCTCTACTCCTTTATTATTGCCAAACTATGGAACTCCCTCTCACCATCAATGAGGACTACTAGCAATGCAGTTTTCTTCAAAAAATCCCTGAGACAATACCTTTCCTCTATGCAGCACTGCACACGTGCCAGTAAACTGACTCTCAAAACATGGCTCCCTCTTCCACTACTATTTTACACCTTTATTAACTACTACTCTGTTTATTATGATTAACTTTATTATCCTAAATTATGACACTTTAATTGTGAGCACTACCATATCTCTTATATTGAACTCAAATATTGTACTCTAATATTTACTTTGCTCATTCAGCTGTTGCTTACATTCAGTTGTGACTTCTGTTGTATGTTATTGTTAATGTTTATTGTATGTGACTGTTAATTTAGACCTTTGCTCCCTAGGCCTCCACTGAAAATGGGCTCACTATGGCCCAGCGACCTTCCCAGTTAACAAATGCAAATAAATAAATAAATGAATGAATATATAAATCAATCAATAAATAAATCAGACACTGAAACGTGTGGCTAAACCTCCCCCTCACAAATGTTATTTACTACAAAAATTGAGACCTAATACCTGGATGTACAAGCTCTTTTATTTAAGAAGAAAACATTGCACTTACTGTAAAATGCATAATCACAGTTCGAGCAGAAGAAATGCTAGAAGAAAAAAAATGGAATGTAGTTTGATTTTTTTTACTTGCCTGGTGCAAAGATACCCTAAAGAGAACTAGTCATCCATCATTATGGAATTGATTAACAAGATATAGACAGCTTACAATCCCTTAACCCAAACCAGTTTGGGTTAGTAAACGGAGGATTCTGTCTGATTAACCTAGTGAATATTTCTGAAAAAAGCCACTAAAGCTATGGATAAGACTAAATTAGTTAAACACACAGTCTATCTAGACTTGGCCAAAGTCTGGTGCTGTCCTATGATCAAGCATTGTAGAGAAACTAATCAAATTAATGTAGATCTTTATGTAATGCACTGGACAGCTAATTGTCTCATAAACAAAAAGCATCCCTGTTATTATTGTTGGTCCATTCTCTAATAAAAGGCTCACTACTAGTGGGGTCCCTCGAGATCTGTGTAATATGGCTACTTACATTTATTATTTACTTTTCTAATGCCAAGCTGTTGTCAAGGGTTTCAGGCTTCCAACATCTGCAAAGATTGAAAACTTGGTTTAGTCATCAGTGCTCAGGAGCCAACTTGGATCCTACAAGGGTCAAGCATGTATAAATGAATGGTGGCAGGCCTATGGTATATGTCTAATGGCTAAAAAAGGCAATATTATGACCTTTGAAAAACACTAGTATCCAAACACTGAACACACAGAAGACACCCCCATAGAAATCGATAAAGTATTTAGGAACCTAGACACTTACATATACAATGAACTCTCCTGTGACCACATTGACTTTATTGTCACTAGAATATTCTACCTAGCACAGTTGATTTCCAAATGTATATCTTTTTGAACTATGGATTTTCCCATCCCTCTGTACTCCTCTCTTATTAAATACATAAAATAATATAATACATGCTTTGACATGAACTTGTCTACACATGTGATCCGAATTAATGACACCAGAACTTCCTCAGATCTATGCCCTGTGTCTTAAAAATGTATCTCTTTTTTTCTGTCTCTAACAAACTGATGTGGTTTGACCACTGCCTAGTTTACAAAGCCTTAAATGCCTCTGTCTATTCATAAATTTAGCATAATAATTACAAAAATAATTTATAAATAACACCACAAGAACCCAGAGTATGCTCACAGACTTTGACCACAACATAAACAGAATATGCTGGCGGGATAGAAACCTCTCCCAAAGGATTTGTCTCATCTGGAACAAAGGTTGTCTTTATAATAAACAAGTAGCTCCCTAACCTAGGTTAATTGGTGGGGAACTGTAAGTGCACCCCAGGGCCATCTCCCAGAATCGCTTACAGGAAGAGATAACATGTAGTAGGTATTTCATTGGCTGCTTATGATTCATCCAGATCAGCTTCCTAGAAATAACCTGTAACCTGTGAACCATACAATGCCATTTGTTTGAGAGACTACTAGAAACTTAAAATTCTACTGTGATCATGTGTATGAACTTGCATTATCAAACTCAGGATATCTATTAATATAATAATTATCTTCCTTAACTTTTATAAAGACACATATAGTTTTTTATATATAATAGTTATGGCATGAAGCAACTTGCAAGATACAGTAAACCTGCAGAATCACAGTCATCAGTTACATGGAAATAAAATGTATATTGCAAAACAGGATATACAGAAATATTGCTTCCATTAATTCATTAACAATGGCTCAACTTCTATCAAAGCTTATTGATTCTAGTAATGACTAATTTTATTCAACTACAACCATTTAATTACAACAGCTGTTTTAAGCTTTTCTAACACAACAAAAATCATTTGATTAGTTATCATTGCTATGACACTATAATTAAAGTGTTCTGATTTCTAATGATGATATACTATACCCCCTTACATATAATTCCATAATTAGAAAATAAAAATTTTCTTAACTCTATTTTGCTCATGTTCTTCTTATTTCTACTGATGATCGTTTGCCAAAAATACAAATTCCCTGATTAATGACATCAGCAGTGGGCATGCTCACACTGTTTTAAGTATCACATATAGCTTCATTCATACTTAAAAGCTGACATATTTTATATTTTCATGCAATTCATTCAAGACTTTTTGATGAGGTTGATGCTATACTTTTGTAAGATTAGCCCCTAGACAGAAACTATTTACCCATTGTTTTCCAAATCAAGACCCATATCAGCTGCCATTGTAATGATTCTTGTAACTCTGAAGCACTGTCAGTGAAGAATCATATTTTCTATTCCTTTGTGATGATCACTTTGGTAATATAACTAGCAGTAAAAAGAGGGTCTATATTAGAACACCGAATGTTCAAAATTTTGAGTGTTTTAATATCGACCCATTTTCAGCTGAAAATATCTAAGAAAAAGAAAACCAAATTTTTTCCTAGGGAAAGAATTTAGTTGTCCATTTCTGTTGCTTCGGTATTTTCAGTGCTGTGGTGGAAAGTTACGGGTCAGGTTCAGGTAAGTGTGCGATTCTGCGGACGTGAGGGTTAGGTGAGTTAGGGTTAGAGCGCAGGTCAGGTAAGTGTGCGATTGTGTGGACGTGAGGGTTAGGGTGGGGTAGATGAGTTAGGATTTGGGCACAGGTAAGGTGACTGTGCGATAGTGATGGACCTTAGAGTTAGGGTTTGGGTTAAGGTAAGTGGATAGTTTGTGGTGTATGTATAGTTTAGTGTAAGGTTAGGTGTAAGAGTTTAGGTGTATGGGTGTGGATTGCTGTTTGTTTGGTGTGCTTGTGTTGTGTGTATGTGTTTTGGAACAGCAAATTTTTTCCCTAGGAAAACATTTGCTGTTCTGTATGTTCAATGTTTTAAATTTTTGATTCATAGGGTTCGATATTAGAACACTCAATATTTTGAATGTTCGGTGTTTTAATATAGACCCGTAAAGAGATACCTGCTTATGATAATGGCTTACAAATTTTCATTTAGTAAAATCATTAATTATATTGACATCTAAAACTAGCAGATTATTGCTTAAAAAAATTATATCAGTTGTTGGCTTATTATGTATACCATAAAGAATATTGCACATTTCACCAAAAGAAGCATCACAATTTATAGAGCAATGCCTAGGTCATCATTATTATTATTGAATAATTCATTTTCAAGTAAGCCTTCTGTCTCTAAATGGCCTAAATATATGTCAGCAAAACTAGAGGCTGTTACAATGATGGTGTGCTGATTTACTACAAAGCTTACTTATGTTAATATGAATGACTTAGTGTGCTTTTAAAATAAGAGTTAAGGAATAAATTTGTGACATTAATGGATACCATTTTTTAGATTTCATGTACTAGAATTAGCACATTACAGTAAACAGGCTGGTGATTAATTTGTTATTATTGCATGAGTCCAACTGGCATGCTAGGTTAAATAGTGAGTTCTTTTTTAGCAGTGCATTTTACATTAATTATTTTTCAAAGCAAGAATATTTTTAATCTACATTGATCTTTGTTATTATCATTAGTGCTTCCCCCTACCTCTCCATTTCCTATCTCTCTAAAGACTCCTCAAGCTTAGCCCATTGGCCTATTAATTTCATGTTAAATGGAAGTAAAGTATCCCTAGGCTGGGCAAGATCACTACAACCCATTCTTTCCTGCCCACAGGGCTTATCTTCATCATTCATTCTCCTGATATCTCACTAGAGTGATCTACCTTTTGCTGTGGATGGATGTCTATGGTAGCTTTCTTGAGATAATGTTTGATGACTGTTTAGTAAGTGTACATACAGGAAATACACAAAAGTAATACATTATACAGTGGTCAACATTCCCATTCCTTGTTACTTAGTATATTTACAGTATATTTCAAGTGGACATTAGTCAGAAGAAAGACTCTGGGCAGGATTCATGAAGGCTTGCACGGAGTGTAAGAGACGTGCAACACTCCATGCAAGCCTCGCGATCCAGGAACAGCCCTAAACTCCGTGTAAGAGACCAGCTAAAACGTCTCTTACACGGACTGGGCGTGGACATGCTAAATACCTCACTTGCATCCGAAAGGTATGCAAATGAGGTATATTAGCGATCCACGAAGCAGAAACCAGTCCGTGTAGGAGACGTTTTAGCTGCAGAAATGTACTCAGTTGACAACTGAGTACATCTCTGCAAAATCAACAACGGAGCGATGTCAGCACCAAAACAAGGGTGCATATGAGTCGGGTAGCATGCCAATGGCCAAATATGTGGCCATTGGCAAGATAACCCGATGCAAAAATATAAAAATTATGTTTTTTTTTTGGAAAGTGCCGATGTTTAAACCCAGTGCAGCCCTGCGCAAACGGGCTGCGCTGTATAAAACTATAAAAAAGAAGGTTATAAACCCACAAATGTGGGTTTAATGCAATACATGGAATGACAATGCAGGGACCAGCAGACAAAAACCAACATGTCCACCGTGTAGTGGTTGCTAAGGGGGGAAGCTGAGTCTAAGACATGTAACTAAGCATTAGTAGGCAATCTCATGTAAATGAGGGTTAGGATACTGAATCCCACAGTCACATAGCAAATGAGCACTGTCTGAGTAGTGTAAGAGATAGAAAAGGGGGAGGAATAGAGTAGGAGATAGGTGACATCACAGGGGGGAATGGTAGACAGAAACGCAGTTCATTGAAGGCCAGTGTAACATGACAGATGACAGGCACAGATCATGGAAAGAGGTGTGCCACTAGAGAAGTCATGGAAAGACAAAAAATGGAAGGTGTACACTGTTACCTAGACCAAAGTTTCTTGCTGGCCGTGCATGCACACGTGTGCGCGCAATGAAGCGCGAGTAAGGCAGTGTGCGCGTGTGTAAGGCAGTGTGAGCATGTGTGAGCGTGTTGGGAGATGTTTAACACTGTTTGCGCGGGTGTGCGTGCGTGGAAGGCAGTCTGAGGATGTAGGAGGCTGTTGGCAGACGTGTAACAGTGTTTGCGCGGGTGTACGCGTGTGTAAACCTGAATAAGAAGATCCTTAACCATTTAAGCATGTGTGCGCGCGTGTAAGCCACTGTGAGCATGTTTCACATAATATGCAACCTGCTCCCCCCTGAGGAAACAGAGAGGAAAAAGGAAGCAACAGAATTAATAGGAAGCTAGCAGGGATAACTGCTGAAGCTAGCAGGTGAAAATAATTAGAAGCAGGCAATTACACAGGCAGAATAGTAGCCCAGCCCAGCACTTAAAACTCTGCAAACAGTAGTGCAGGATGTTCTCATTAAGAGACACTGCAAGACAGGAGTAAGCTAATAGAAGTGAAAACTGAAAAAGCTGAACTCAGAGCAGAAATGCTAGGGGCTGCCATAGCTGTCATAATGAGACATAGGCGACTTTCTGAGGGTGGTGACAATGCAGAAGGTGCCAGACAACCCACAGTGAGGAGACGGAGAAGAGTGTACAGGCCCAGGGTCACCTACCATGGGTTACATGAGCTGGAGATTGTAGAGCGCTATAGAGTGGACAGAGAGCTCCTGCAGCAGATTGTTGAGCTGTGCAGGCCACGCCTCACACACAGAACCAACAGAGGGGAACCCATCCCAGTGGAAACCAAGGTATGTGTTGGCCTAAGAATACTAGCAACAGGTATCTTCCAGAGACCAACTGGCGATATGATGGGGATATCACAGGCATAAGCCTCCAGGGTACTACACCAGTTCCTGGATGCCATGTCAGCACATGTCGGTGATCATGTATATTTCCCCAATGCCTGTGAGGTATTGGCCAGCAATATACGTCTCTCCCAGCAAATAGCGGAATACCCTGAGGTACTGGGTGCTATAGACTGCACGCACATACGCATCAAAGCACCAGCAGGAGAGCGGGGTAGGGCCTACATAAACCGCAAGGGCTTCCCCTCCATCAACTGCCAGGTTGTGTGTGATGCCCAGGGAATAATAATGAATGTGTGTGCTGGCTGCCCTGGGAGTTATCACGATTCCCACATCTGGCATTTGACGCAGCTGTACCAGACATTTGCCAATGGGGACATCCCACACGGACACCTAGTGTGGGATGCAGGTTATGCACTGGAGCCGTGGCTGATGACACCCATCAGAAACGCACACACACCTGAACAGGAACGCCATAATGAGGCACACGCACAAACACGTAATGTGATAGAGCGTGTGTTTGGGCTGCTCAAGTCACGGTTCCGGTGTCTGGACACATCTGGTGGAGCCTTGCAGTACACACCAACTACATGTACCCAAATTGTCATGGTATGTGCCATGCTACATAATATGATCCAGCGAAAACAGCTGCAGCAGGACCAGCATAGGGCAGGGACAAACAGCCCCCCACCATTGCCAAGGCCATCACAGGCAGAGCGTGACTCGGAGGAGGAACAACCTGAGCCTGCCCCAGTAGGCAGAAGGAGGCGTGCCCAGTATGCCCTGGCCTTGGCAAAGAGGCAACGCATAGCACATACACTGGCTCAGTAGGAACCCTGGGAATGATACCCCTCTCTGACTCACTCATATAGTAAAATGGATGCCTAACGTGACACAACCTGCTCTCAAACATGTACAGGGAAGTGTAATATGCGCATCCGACAGAGGCAGCCCTGCTGCACCACCTGAGGCATGAACGCTATGTGTTAAGTAATGTAACACCAAGTACCATATGCACACCTGAGGACCCTGATTAACATCCTACCCTCACCAAGTATCATGCCACAACATGACAATGAGATGACCAAGTGCAACAATTGCCTGAAGTTTCGCAGTTATCCGAAGGAGACCCAATGTGTGCCAGTCTGGGATGACATGCTGAGCATGACAAGATGCACCACCTGCCAGGACTGGCGTGCACCTATCAGTGCAGGCCATATGGATACTGGCAAAGGCTGTTGTCACCCACAGTGCGCCCTGAATAGGTAAGGCTCAAAACACAAACCTATCTCCAGAGGTACCAGAAGGGATAAGAATAAGATAAGGGATAAGTTGAATCAGCAAGATGCATGCAGTCTAAACACACCCAGTATGGTGAATGTTGATAACTGTGGTGTAACAGAAAACTGAGGCAAGGCTCACAACAGCACCCTAACACTACCAGGTTACACCTCATACTGTGCTGTACAGCCTCAGAACTTGGACCAAACTACAAAATGATGGTGACTAGCAAGAATTCTCAAGGATAACCACACCCCCATGTCGGTACCACAACAAAAGCAGCATGGACTAGCCATGCTCAAGTAACAGTGGCTACAACTGCCCCCCAGTGTATAGCCTGCTACAGACAACTGTCCCAACACCAGGAACTGCATCCGGCCTATGCTGGAATACATGAATATATCAAGTCCTCAAACCCACATTATATTGGGTGACTGCAAATACCCAGACATAGACTGGGAGCATTATACTAGCTCCAACAGTGTCGGACAAAGGTTCATAGAATCCACAAACCAAAAGGCCCAGGAACAACGCACCACTCCCACAAGAGGGGTAAGCATACTGGATGTGATAATCAGCAACATGGGTACTGGATGTCAAGATGAGAAGTGTATTGCTCACTGGTAAAACCAGACCATTGAGTAATCACACTGGATATACAAATCCTGACCACAGTCCCTGGCCGCTAAACCACAGTGGAAAACATGTGTTAAGCAATATCTGCACTCCTCCAAACTGATGTGGAATCCATTAAAGGTCCCGTGCAGGTGCAAAATATGGGCCACACCTCAGAACCTGTAATACAGCCATTCCATGAACACTGCCAGGAATGCTTGGATTATGCAGTCCTAAATTAAAACAAGACACAGTGCCTAAATCTGGCATGGTGGACACCAGCCATAACGAAAGCATGCAAGAGAATGAGGAAGCTACTACATGATAGAGCAAACATGAACAATGAAGTAATCACTGATCAGTAGTATGGCAATAAAATCTGTCCACACATGCAATCCACTAAGGCCAGCCACAACAAGTGGAATCTGTGAATCCTGAGGCAATGTCACACCTGCCCCAAGTACACAGACAACCCCCAACACCACCCAAGAAATACAAACATATGTGAGAGATGCAACCATCCATCCAAACTGGAGGCTGAGCTCCCTCAACTCAGTACTCCCAAAACAAGTCAGTAAGAGAAGGTAACCACACACACCACAAACACAGTCCCACATAGACCTATCACAACTGCAAACCAAACACATAAACACAGACAAACATTCCCGGAGGCACAAATTACAAACACAGCACACCAACAGAGGCCTCTAAAGCAGACACCCAATCAAACAGCCTCCAAACATAGCACATGCAAAACATAGCCCACAAAGCTGGTGTGCCAAACAGTCACAGGCCAGAAGGAGAAACAACATGCCTGATACAGTTGTAATAGGTGACTCCATAGTCAGACACACTGCTGTCCCGCACACCAGACTGAACAAGGGAAAGGGTACAGTAAGCTGCCTGTAGGCTGCCACAATATGCCACATAACAGAAGTATGTAGGTCACTCCAAAGCAAGTAGAAATATGATGCAGTCATAGTCCATGCTGGTGTGAATGACCTGAGATGTACCGCCCTAGACTACATGAAAAGAGACATAGATGAGCTATCTGATTATGTAGTCCAGGCCAGTATGACACTCACCGTTCGCAGCATCCTACCCTTACCAAGAGTAATGCCACAGTACAAACATGGAATGATCAGTCATAGCAAGTGGCACACTTACTGGTGTTATTCCAAGGGGATGCAATGTCTGTCCGCTTGGGATGTCATGCTTGACAAGCCACGCAGCTGTCCTTGGGATGGCCTGCACCTGTTACCCCTGGGCGTCTGAATATTGGATAAGGCCTTTGCCACCTCCATAGAGCCTTTTGTAGGCAAGGCTGAAAAGACTGACTCACCACCCTAGAAAACATAAGTGGGAAGAAACATAAGGGAAATGCTGACCAATGCCAGATGTGTACACCCCAATATGCAAGCTCCTGAGGCCATCCCCAGAACGGAGAACATCGATGTCTGTGCAGTGACAGAAACCTGCTGCAAGCCTCCAGACAGCACACCAGCACTGCCAGGTTATACCATGTATCATGTGTCATGGCCCCCAAACCTGGAATGAAACATAAAAGGAGGGTGAGTATCCGTAGTCAGCACAGACACCCATACGTCCAGGTAACTGACAATGCACAAGGCATTGGAGTTCACACATGTGCAGCTAACTGTAGGCAAGACTGCTGTGCAGTCTGTAGTATGCTACAGACCGCACTCTCACACACAATAACCCCACCCAGCTGTCCTGAAGACAATGGGCAGTATGAATGTCCCACCAAATAACAAACAAGGTACCAATAATTACCACATAGGTGGTAAACCAGTATGTATAGAAAGAGTAACCAGGGACCTAGGGACACAAGTGGACAGTAACCTGTTATGTGACACCCACATTGCCAATGTGGCTAGGAAGACTGTCTACATTTGACACCGTAGCAGGAAAGGAGTCACATCTACGGCAACAGCGGTCATTGTTCCCCCATACTTTTCTCCAATCACACCCATAATCCAGTACAATGCCCCATATGGGATGTACCTTACCTGACACCTGCAGCAGTTAGAAAGACCTCAAAGGTACCTCACCAAGAAGATAAAGGGTCACAAATACATGTCATATGCTGCCTGGCTGTAGACACCCCAGCTGAATCCAGTCACATACTGCCTACACAGAGGCATTGCATGCCTGTTGTAGGAGGCCATGCCCAACACAGGAGTAATGGACATGCCCCACCCCAGAAAACACAAATCCATCGGAGCTGTGAGAGGGAGAGATGTCAACCTTAACAAATAATGAAATAGGATGTGCTGGTGGGACAGATACATAATCCAGAGGCTCCCCACACCCTGGACCAGAATCCCATTCCATGTTAGGCAGAGCCCCTCACTGACACTCTTCAACAGGAATCTTGCCAAGTGGATGGATGATTGTAGAGTTACACTGGGGGTCTTCACTGTGTCATGTCCAGACAGAGGCACAGCCAAGCAAAACATAAATGGCCATAATATGCACATAGCAAGGGGTGTCAAAAGCCACACACACACTCTGGCTAGGCTAACAAATGCCCAGGGTGGATAGCCTAGTATGACCCTATGAACCTATGAAGATACAAATTGTACAGGACACTAAGGATAATCCCAAGGCTTTCACAACTGAAGGTAGGAACCATGTTGGGAATTCACAGATATGCCCTGAATCACACAAATATCACAAACACACACACATATTGCCCACATACATCCTGACAGGTGCAGTGCAAACCCCCCCCCCCAAATGCAGAATATCTATCCCAGAAGACTGCTGGCCCCCTGACATTGCAGATGCTGAGGTAACAGCCAACATCTACAAAGCAAAACACACAGCAGCAATGGTATGAGATGTTGTCCTGGGCTTAGTGCAACATGGACTCCAAGATGAATGGAATGCCAAACCACACTACTGCTCAATGTCAGCCTTACCACAGAATATGTACCCAAAGAGCAGTGTACAACAACAGTGGTCCTTCTCAACAAAGGTGTTGCCTGAAAGGATACTGAACACTACTACCCCAGAATCCTGAGAAGCTCGGTTTGCACAGCTATGGAAAGGATCAGCATGTACCACAGACGTAAAGATATTGAGGACCTACTGACACCGGACCCAACCCAGTGTGGCCTTCCCAAGTGCAGATCCTGCCCCTAGCCATGTTTGACTCAATTGAAACAGCCATTAAGGTCATTGATGAGGGCAATGTGCTCCACACAGTGTATCTGGACCTTGCAAAGGCTTCTATACAATACCCTATGTGTTCATTATAGATAGGCTCACCAGCTTAAATATAAACCCACATGTCAGTAGAGGGGTTGCAAACCAGACCAAGGACAGAACAGACATGGTCAGACATGCTGCAGCCATGTCAGACTACAAACCAGATATAACTGGCATCCCACAAGGCTTTGTCCTGGGAACACCCTCGTCTGGTATATATGTCCCATAGGTACAGGCAAACATGGAAGGACTGTGTCCGAACATGTCTGCAGAGGACTACAAACTGCTCACCACATAGGATCCACCAGCTGACACAAGCATCCCACAAAAGGGCCACATAGAAACAGACAACTGGTGCCATAGCCATGTCAGCAAGTTAAGTGCAGAAACGTGTATAGTCAACCCCTGTGGATATACAGTAAGTGCCCACCAATTACCACATAGGTGTGAACCCATTATGTAGGTAACATGTAATGAGAGACCTGGGGACACAAGGTGATAGATATCCTGCATTGGACAAACATGGGCTGTAGTGTTTACAGGAACATACCATATACCCACCTACTCACAAAGGCTGTCAGATCTAGATAAGGGGAGGTCATTGTGGCTCTGCAGTCATCCTTCATCAGCGGTACAACTGACTACAATAGCCCCTGTGGGATGTACCTCAGCAGACACCTCCATCAACTGTAAAGTCCCCAACAGTACCTCATCAGGAGTATCAAAGAGCTTGCACAGATGCCATGTGTTGCCTGTGTCGCTGGCATCAATGAACATGCTGCACCTTGTACAATCTGAATGGCAGTGAGCCATGCACATTAGAGACCTGAACCCCAGCACTCACTTACATAGGACAAGCTGTACTGTGTGCTCCATAACACAGAAGCCACCCCCAGCACAGGCTACCCATAGAGTCACATATCACTCTTCCTCAATAGGAACCCTGATGAGTGGATGGGAGATGGTAGATTTAGCCTGGGTACCACTGTCATGTCACAGGTAGACAGAGGCACAGTATACTAACCATGACATATGTCATGGCAAACTCCACGTACATGTGTGTTGAAGAACAAACATACTCTCCAAATAGCATTACACATGGACTAGGGCACATCGCTAGTGTTTGCAAATGTACACCTATGTTGTGGAAAACACTACCAATGTTGGACAAGCCTGGTTTAAGTAGTTCATATCTGAAGAGAATGTAACATGGTCAGATGTACACAACTGGCCCGTAACCAGGCTGTTGTGCCCACTATCGAAATGTAAAGCAGTGATAGCAGTAAAGCCTAGGATACTGCCCACCACAGTCGAAGTACTACCAGTACACTATACAGTACTACAGTGTTAGGTCAGTGTGAAAGGATGTTGACAACTGTATGCAAAGTATCCCATGCAAACACTGCAGGCACAGTATAACCCTGTTGTGTTCACACACAAAGCAGTTGTACCGTAACTACACAACATGACACACAACACACAACCATAAACGGGTGATAGTTGTTGAAGTTCACACTCATCCACAAATGTGGTGGGCTGCAGAGTCCAACATATGGAATGCCCACACTGGGCATGCTCACACATTGACAACATGCCATGGGAAGGCTGAACTGGGCATGCTCACACACTTAGGCCAAATCTCGGTGTAGCAGTTGGACACACATAGCTGGTATTGTTATGTTGTATTCCAGGAACCAACCACATTATAGCAGTCTGCCCAGTGCACACAGCTAAATGACTACAGAGACATACGTGATATGGTGGATCCCTCCCAGATGCAAACATCTTCCACAGATGCACAAGTTTCTTCATACAAACAGGGAATGCTATGGCAATAAAGATGTGCAAACAGTCTATCAGCAACAAATAATGTGCATTTCACAATTAAACATATGGGTGTAGGGTCAACACTAGGCTGTGTGCCCTAGGGAATGACAGCTTAGCCAGAGTGTGCTTGGTGTCTGCCTCCCCACAGGATGCACAGTCCCCTTTCTAAACACAGATGATGTCAGCACCCTCTAAGTACAGCAGGAGAAAAGAAACTCCCCAGTAATCCGAATAGCGTGCTCTGCTAATGCGTCCGTCTCAAGTGTCATAACATAGTTAGGTAGGGGTGTCAAATCCTGCAAATGCTCAGTGTGTGTGTGTGTGTGAGGGGGGTTGGTGTGTGTGTAAGTCTGTGGTAGAGGAATGTCCCTTTTGGCAAATAGGAAAACACACTACAGGATGCACATTCCCTTTCTAAACACCAATGATGTCAGCACCCAATAAGTACAGCAGGAGAAAAGAAACCTCCCAGTAATGCGAATAGCGCGCTCTGCTAATGCGTCTGTCTCAAGTGTCATAACATAGTTAGGTAGGGGTTTGAATCCTGTGAATGGCAAGTGTGTGTGTTTGTCTGAGTGGGGTTTGTGTGTGTGAGGGAAATTTAACTTTTGGCAAATTGGAAAACACACTACAGGATGCACATTCCCTTTCTAAACACCAATGATGTCAGCACCCAATAAGTACAGCATGAGAAAAGAAACCTCCCAGTAATGCGAATAGCGCGCTCTGCTAATGCATCCGTTTCAAGTGTCCTAACATGATTAAGTAGGGGTTTCATATCCTGCAAATGCTCAGTGTGTGTGTGTGGGGAAGTCTGTGGTAGAGGAATGCCCCTTTTGGCAAATAGGAAAACACACTACAGGATGCACATTCCCTTTCTAAACACCAATGATGTCAGCACCCAATAAGTACAGCATGAGAAAAGAAACCTCCCAGTAATACGAATAGCGCGCTCTGCTAATGCATCTGTCTCAAGTATCATAGCATAGTTAGGTAGGGGTTTGAATCCTGTGAATGGTAAGTGTGTGTGTCTGTCTGAGGGGGGTTTGTGTGTGTGAGGGAAATGTCACTTTTGGCAAATTGGAAAACACACTACAGGATGCACATTCCCTTTCTAAACACCAATGATGTCAGCACCCAATAAGTACAGCATGAGAAAAGAAACCGCCCAGTAATGCGAATAGCACGCTCTGCTCATGCATCTGTCCCAAGTGTCATAACATAGTTAGGTAGGGGTTTGAATCCTGTGAATGGCAAGTGTGTGTGTTTGTCTGAGTGGGGTTTGTGTGTGTGAGGGAAATGTCACTTTTGGCAAATTGGAAAACACACTACAGGATGCACATTCCCTTTCTAAACACCAATGATGTCAGCACCCAATAAGTACAGCATGAGAAAAGAAACCGCCCAGTAATGCGAATAGCATGCTCTGCTAATGCATCTGTCCCAAGTGTCATCACATAGGTAGGGGTTTGAATCCTGTGAATGGCAAGTGTGTGCGTTTGTCTGAGTGGGGTTTGTGTGTGTGAGGGAAATGTCACTTTTTGGCAAATTGGAAAACACACTACAGGATGCACATTCCCTTTCTAAACACCAATGATGTCAGCACCTAATAAGTACAGCATGAGAAAAGAAACCTCCCAGTAATGCGAATAGCGCGCTCTGCTAATGCGTCCTTCTCAAGTGTCATAACATAGGTAGGGGGTCGAATCCTGCAAATGCTCAGTGTATGTGTGTGGGTGAGTGGGGTTTGTGTGTGTGAAAGGCTGTGAGAGGGAAATGTTCCTTTAGCCAACTGGGAGAACACACTACAGGATGCTTGTGTGTGTGAAAGGCTGTGAGAGGGAAATGTTCCTTTAGCCAACTGGGAGAACACACTACAGGATGCACACGCCCCTTTCTTAACACAGATGATGTCAGCATCCTATAAGTATAGCAGGAGAAGGGAAGCCTTCCAGTAATGCGAAGAGCCCGCTCTGCTAATACATCCGTCTCATGTGTCATAACATAGTTAGGTAGTGGTTTGAATCCTGCAGATACCAAGTGTGTGTGTTTGGATGGGGGGTTATTGTGTGTGTGCAGATATGTATGAGGAAAATGTTCCTTTTGCCAACTGGGAGAACACACTACAGGATGCAGACGCCCCTTTCTTAACACAGATGATGTGAGTACCCTATAAGTACAGCAGGGGAAGCCTCCCAGTAATGTGAATAGCGCACTCTGCTAATGCGTCTCTCCCGAGTATCGTAATGTAGTTAGGTAGGAATTTGAAACCTGTAAATGGCATGTGTGTGTGTTTGGATGTGGGGAGTTTGTGTGTGTGCATTTCCGTCTGAAAAACATGTTAGTTTTGGCAATCAGGAGATCACACTACCTGATGCACATTACCCTTTCAAAGTACTGATGTTGTCAGCACCCTCTAAGTATAGCCAGAGACGAGGAACTATCTAGTAAACCGAACAGTGCGCTTTGCTAATGCGTCCCTGTCATGTGTCATGACATAGGTAGGTAGGGGAATGAATCCTGCATATGGCAAGTTTGCATGTGTGTGGGGGTAGTAGGGTGTGTGTAAATGCAAGTGTGAGGGAACAGATCCTTTTGGCAAATACTACTATACACCAGATGCTGCATACCCCACCAGTAAACACAGGGGATGTCACCACACTATCAGCACAGCCAGACAGGGCTGGTTGGCTACTAATGCCAATAGTGTGCTCTGCTACTGTGTCTATTACCATCGTCAGAGTACAGATAGGCATGTTTGGGTAACCCACAACTATCACGTGTGGTTGTGTCACACAGTATGACCTTGTGCAGGTGTTTGTACATACCAATGCATGCCATCGCCTAACCCAGCAATGGCATTGCACACATGATGTATGTGTGTGACACATACACAGAAATACCTGTGACCTGCAGTAGTTACCATGTCTGACACATGCTTTGTGTGGATAAATGGTATTAGCAATGTATACCAATATGACTGTGTGTCCTGCTGTGCAGGGTCCGCACGTGGTATGTCCCTATACAGTGTGGGTGTCTATGGTGAAAGACCTACAGCAGGGGATACACATCTGGTCTGGCCCATATAGTGTACATGTAGTCAATGTACAGGTGCTGTATGTTCCCACCTGTTGTGGTAGTGGTAACATGTCATTCCACTGCATGTCGGTGACCACATGCTGTGAACTATTCAGCTAGAGTGTTGTAGCTACAGTAATGCTCACACACAATGTTTGGCTGGATGCAGTATGGCATTATAAGCACAGTTCATGGGACTGTCATATTGCCGGTGTTGTTATGGAGGATAGGTGGTCTTCCTGTGTATGTGAGGGTTGTGTGTGCCATGCTATGAACCAGATGGCAGTCCAACACACTGTCAGCTGCACCTGAGTAGGCCCTGATGGTTTGTGCTGTGCCAACAACCTGGAGGTGTGTGTATCTGTGTTAACCCGGGATACCACACCCCTATCCATGTGTGTTACATGTGTAGGGGACGACAGGCATGGTAAGGGGCATAACCTGTCAGTGATGGGTAACACCTGTGAGGCATGAATCATGCATCTGGTACTGCACAGACACTGCAGTTCACTGTGCTGAGGGCAGTGTCCGGTGCATGCATCCTCCAGTGTACACTGCTGTAGTTGTGTAGCAGCACTGTTAGTGTCCTAACCTGTGTGATACCCATGAAGGTCGCTATGTAAACCATGTCCTGCAGCATAAGGCAGTATGTGTGTACCAAGGAGCCATGCCAGTATACATCGGGCCATGTGTGTCACGTGCAAGATGACCCGTGAACATCAATGTGGCTTCCCTAGCATGTAAGCAGACGTTGACAGCCAGTGGATACCCTATGAATGACAGTGGAGATTGAGCATAATGTAGACATACAACAGCCTTCCCACATATAGTGGTAGAATACCTGGGGAGAGTATGTTGGCAACCAACATCAGGCTCATACTGGCCTGTGCCACATGCTGAGAGATCCATTCTATGTTCCCTATCATGTAATCCAGGGAGGTATGTCCCAGGCAGCCACACTGGCATGGTCAATGAGTGAGTCATATCTGTCCATGCCTCTGTCTGACCTGTATGCATGTGTGCTGTGGTGGACCATAGTGCCCCTGAGTCATATCACCGTGCCCTTCACCAGATACAGCCTGTTGAGCGGGACCCCAGTGCAGCACACATGACAGGTACCTGACACGCCTGTAGCAGGTGTGTTGTGTAGCCCTACAGGCTGTGGGTGTGTGGCACAGGGGATGTGTGTGCCATGTGTGGCATGTGCTCTGTTCTGACGGAACATATGCCTGTGTGCCAGCTGCGGAGGTGTGTGATGCACAGGCAGGCTGGTAGTCTGAGTCCCTCATGCCCCAGTGTGTTCAGCATGCTGTCAGTGTGTGTCAATGTCTGACTGGTATTGTCGTCACTGTAATATCATGTATTGCTTTATTTATTTTACCTACATATGTCGACAGGGATAGCCCAACTGGATGCATGTCCATTCCCAGGGTAGGCCCGTGGAGACAGGCTATGAGGGTAGCAGATACAGCATTACAGAATACTAGCATGACATAGTACAAACAGATTATTTACAGAGATTACATAAGTAAGCAGGTCCAACATGTTCCACAGGTTAATGTTAGACCTGAGCACAAGCCAGGATTAAATTGTATTTACACAGTACAGTGGTTCACACAGGTTACACATCCGAGCTAGCCAGGCCTGATACACTGACATAGCCAGTTACATGACAAATGTTGTTTGGGTCTACTGTTAAATGACCTAAGGTGGACATTAGGGTAATATCAGCTGGAAATGGGTTCCAGGATCTACGTACAGGATTTGCAAAGAGAATCACCAGCTGTGTTAATAGACTCGCTAGTTCAAGTAGTACAATGTTAGAGGATCAAGCGGTCTAGGATTGTTATAGGGGGTGATTGTAATGTAAGTGCAGGAGTATTGTCTGGACTATACAGGATTTTATAGGCCATAATCAGTCGGTTATACTGTATTAGGCTGGGTATTGATAGCCAACCAAGCTGATTTAGATTGATGCAATGATGTGTCCTAACAGGCGGGCCAGTGGCAAACCTGGCAATGTGGATGTAGCAAATCCAGTGCTTGTTAAGGACAGTCTTGTTCATATGTGAGAGTAGAGGGGATGAATACAGAAGGGCTGCAACAAGGTGTGAGCGAGCTATGGCACCTTTAGCTGGAGGGGCTAGGAAGGCTTTAGCTCTGTTACCTTTGGACATGCCACCCTAGTAGTGTGATTGCCATGGTGTGTACCAACACATAAGGCCAATGGGGAACAACATACTGAAGGTGTGTATGTGTGTGTCGACTGCCTCTGTTCCATAGCACTGACATGTATGACTGCACACGTGGGTATATGCCGGGTAAGACATGTGCAATGTGTCACAGGCTACTTACATGCGTACAGGACAGACAGTGACGTTCTGCCATGTGTGAGGTTGACATACATATGGTACGCTATGCAGATGTCACTAGCAGTCTACGAAAGCACTGTAACCCTGCATTGCAGGTGTAAGCAGTGTTCCAGGGGACCCCAGGCAAACATGCATGCAAACAAGGCTACAGTACACAGGGCTGGAAGTACTGCATCATACAACAAAGAAGGGGTAACAATAACAGTAATTCACAATGCATATATGTAGGCACTGTCAACATGTACCCAGGAATTCGCAGCACAGATGGCCATGGTGGAACCGATATTATGTCATACTTATTTGTGGTCTGGACAACATTGGTACTGCACACATATCTAGATGCGTGAACATACACATGGCATAGTTGTTGTGGGCATCTTGACACCAGTACTGTACATGTCCACCATTGCATATCACTACTTGCGTTAGCTTTCCTGTGCTACCCATGTATGCGGCTATCTGTTGACAACCTTACCACCGGCATGCAATTATGTGCATCTGTTATGCTTTGGTATGTACTATGGGTGCAGATAACAATTCAGGACATTCATACAGTTACTACAGCAGGCATGCTGGGGTACACACACAGTCATAGCAGCACACTGTACTGTCACCAACATGATACTACTAATACACGTCTATGTAGTCACCCTGTGCATCAGCAACGTGTATACCTGTTCCCACTGATGTTGGAGATTGCAGGAGGTGGCACAGTGTCATCATATGCACAGGGTGTGGATTAAGTATGCCTGAGTCAGCCACTGATACCACCAATTGACATGTGTGTGTATGTGTGTTGGTGAGGGGCAGCAGTACAGGGTGGGCCAGTGTTGCTGCAGTGTGTGCGTGTATGTGGTTGCCCTAGGTGTTAACATTCCGCATGTGTGTATGCACGCACACAGTTCCACCTCATGGCTGCCATATACAGGGGTTTGTGGACAGCCACAGACTGCACCTGGCAGGCCATACAGATCAGTGTCTGCGTGCACTGACACGGTACCTGTGCCTGGCAGGGGTGCTACGGACCGTATCCAGTACAACGCCTGACTGGGTACTGTCATCAGAAGCAGGTGTGTGTGTTGACTGGACACATGTCCCTGTTGGGACTGTCCAGAGCCACGTGCATGTGGTCTCCTGGGGCATTCCGATGACAGCACAGACTCAGTATTGCTGGGGCTGCTGCTGGCACTATGTGTGCAAGCCTGTTGCCATCCGCGCCGACTGCCAGCTGCTGCGGCTGCCGGCATACGCCACGCCGACACCGCAGACGCCCACCATTGCCCTGGCTCATGGACATCTGGTTGTGGAACTGCTGTAATATGTCCCCACAACGTCTGTCTATGACATCGGTGAAGTTACGGATAGCATCCGCAATGTCACGCATACTGTCCATCATGGCTGTGCGGCATGCTCTGAGCTCCCTCAGACCCTGTCTGGTGTACCTTTCCATACGTGACTGAGCCTGCATGACAGTCCGAAACATCGCTGAGGTTGACAGACCTCTTTGGGCACGCCGGCCAAGGGCACTACCCCCACGGATGCTCCCACGAGAACCCATGGGCAACTGTCTGTGTGGTACCATTGGAGGACCCTGCCCATGGCTGCTGTGTGGGGATGCATGTGCCACAGGTACCACATTACCCTGGTCTATGCCCGCTGTATCCTGTCCATCACCTAGGGACAGTGGTGACATAGGATGTATAGGCAGGATGACTGTGCGCAATGATGGGGTTGACAGCTGTGTACTGTCAATTGGCTGACCAATGGCAGACCCTGACACACCTTCCTGTACCATTATACATATATCATCATCACCAGTAGCCGTGGCACAGGTTTCAGGTTCCCTGCTGCAGGTCACCAGAGCAGCCCCAGAACCTGTGGGATGGATGAAGACAGGAAACACAGTTTACATTCTCCAGACATTGTTACCAGTGATGCACTCATACACACATGCACACCTGGACACATGCACGCAGGCACACATGCACACATGCACACATGGACACATGCACACATGCACACGTGGACACATGCACACATGCACACATGGACACATGCACACATGCACACATGCACACATGCACACATGCACACATGCACACGTGGACACAGGCACACATGCACACGTGGACACAGGCACACATGCACACATGGACACATGCACACATGCACACATGGACACAGGCACACATGAACACATGCACACGTGGACACAGGCACACATGCACACATGGACACAGGCACACATGCACAACTGGACGCAGGCACACATGCACACATGGGTACTGACACACCTGCACACATGCACACATGCACGCCCTGCAGTATACACACAGAGCAGTACTGAGTTACACTACTGTTACTAGCATTATCAGGACTATTATAGGTTATGTTAAACACACTCACCAGCATGGATGGCCTGTCTCTCTGTAACCCTGGAGGGACCTGCAGAAATGATGAGATTACTGTTAGTGGGCACATCTGTCCCATTGATATTGCATATGTTCCAGTGTACAGAACAGTCAGGTGTACATATGGCATTTACCTGCACGCTCCATGTTGTGCTGCTGTGTGGAACCAGCCTCCATCATAATGCAGGTGTACTGCTGTTGTTGTTCCGGGGCTGGAGCCACAACACTTAGGAGTAGCCCTCCAGTCTGGTGAGGGGGATGTGTGGCCACCCCACCTCCTGTGGCAACCTGTTGCCTGTGGATATCTGCTGCACGCTGCCGGACAGTTCGTATTAAATCACTGCAGTGATGTCGTACCTGCTCATATGTCCTGTTATGCATGCCAATTTCATTTACCCTACGGACCAGGTCTTGCCACAGTGCGGCCCTCTCCTGCTGGTTCTGACTGGTGCGGGAAAACAGGATGTCATACTCCCGCACCAGGCTCTGCTGCATCTCCTCATCCTCCGCAACAGAGTAGGCGGGGTTACGTTGTCGCACCATCTCCCTGGAAGAGAACACAGACAGGATATCAGCGGACGATGACAGCATTGTATGGCACACATACTATACATGATATGCATGTGTAGTGATATACTACTACTCCCATATGTTGCATGTGTGTGTGTCATGGCGGATACACAGGTGCATGGCCAGATATCAGTGCTCAGCGAACACCTGTGCAACAATACCTGCCACATTCCACACTACGTAGTAGCATGCCCCATCGTTCAGCACACACTGACAGGTGCCATGCACAACCTCACTCTGGGGGTCCAGTCCAAGGTACTGTATGTGGGACACCGTCCACCACTCTGATGTAGACATACGTTACTCGGCCTGGATATACATATCCCACCACCACCACCAGTACAGTAGACTACATTGATATGTATGTGGTAGACAGTTATTCACTTGCTGGGACTGGGATGGTATCCATGCAGCACACTGTGCCAGTGGAAGCCACAAGCCACACTGCTGGCCCCTTTGCAAATGCTTACCACATACATGCTGCAGATTGCATGGCACTTGCACACACATGTCTACCCCAGACCCTATGCACAACGGTTAGGCATCCTGTCCAGTGGACCCCAGACAGAGGCAGACTGTCTAACAATAGCAGGAGGTTACTGCAGGACAGTGCACATTCACATTGAGGGTAGGCATCTGTGGTCAGCACTGGTACTATGCTACAGTCCGTCATAACAACAGCCACAGCCTACTCTGGGAGGGTGATAGACAAGAACACTGTGGATGACCACGGGGCCTTCTTCAGTTATGTTACACATATGGACCACATGCCTCAGATATGCTCTGTGTTAGTCCACACCTACTTAAAATTCACCTGACACATGCATATTGGCTACATTCCTGCAGACATGTGTGGTGCACATATCCCCCCTCCCTCTCCCTCGCCTTTTGGATATTTATCACAGATGCATGTAACATCACTATTATCGCACATGTCCAGGTGGGGGCCACCCTCGGCAGAGCGGAACACACAGCATCCCTGTGACCTCATGGTCCCCCCTGGATGTGTTCTACCAGAACTCTGAGGGGACATACCACTGCATGTAACACTGATAGTTTATCTGGGCCGTGCTACAGGATATGTACCTGGACAGTGGCATGCAGCAACAGTGGTCCCACAACACTAGTGGGGCACCTCAACTGACCCTGGGGATTACCACATCATATGCATAATGGGCCTGGTCTGCTACGCTATGGGTTAATGCAGTAGGGGATGCATGTGCAGTGACATCAGGTACCTGCAGACACTTGTTCCCAGCCAGTGTGCCTTTGGGATGGGCTGATCCTGACATGTGGGCCTGGCTGACATGTCAAAGCTGTCACTACAGCCATTGCTAGCCCAACGCACAGACACATGCTGCCAGGATCCTGGCCTATCACTGCTTGTCATGTGATGTGTGGTCATCCCCTTTTGTTGGAAGTACATACACACAACATATCACATGGACATACCTATAGATACAGACCTATGACACATTGGAGGGTTGACAGTATGCACACTGTTAACCTGCTACCTTGCATTACCTCTGTTTGTCACAGCTGGTTGCGTTCCACAGCTTCTGCTTGCTGCTGCTATCACTCTCAGTGCTGACAGCTTCAGGGTAGAGAGGGTCACAGTTTTTTTTTGTGTGATCTCTCTCTCTCTCTCTCTCTCTCTCTCTCTTCAACTTCTCAGCCTCCCTCTGTCTGCTTACAGACAATGCAATTAACTTATTGCATGTTGGGAGTGTTAGCACTGGATGCTTTTGTAGGTATCTGCATAGGTCCATGTGATGGCCTCTGCACCAATTGGAGGCCAGCATTTGCTAATTGCATACAGCCAGTTGTGTACTGATTGCAGTTCTCACTGTGATTTCAGATCACTGCTATAAAAGGGTATGTGTGATAGGCGTTGCCCTTTCACATTGTGTGGGCGGGGGCCATGCTGGTATGCTGTGGACAGTGTTCTGTGAGTGTAAAGGTTAGTATCTCTCTCCTGCTTCAGGCTGTGTTGTATATTCACATTTCTCCATTCCTCTTTCATGTTCCCTGTAGCAAGTGTGTATGCACATTGACCCCTACAAGTATATATAGTCATATTTGTATATATATATATATATATATATATATGTATATATATATATATATATGTATATATATCTATATATATATGTGTGTACATATGCATACATATATCTATGTACTTTAACTGACATTATTATCTACAGGCTGCCAACTAGCATGGCTGTTTATTTTCACACACTACTATTATGGATATCCATTGTTTTTGACATTTATTTTAAGTTACATGCTTTGTGTACTACACATCCTATATTCACTTTACATTCATCCCTACGTTTACAGGTTATATTTATTTTAGCACAATATGTTTGCATGAGAGTCATGGCTTAGTGGTAGGTTGTACAGACTAGTGTTTCCTGGGTTCGGGACTGACAGTGGGAGTTTATTTTTCTTTTGAACTGAGTACAGGACCTGTCAATCACAGTGACTAAGGCACTTTTAAGCAGTTGTAACCGGGCTAGCACTGGTTTGCGTGGAGCTCACGCATGCGCACTGGCGGTTAGCTCTGCGCACACCCGGTTACAACCGCTTAAACATGCTTACTCTTGCGCACACCCGCGCTATTTTCTTTGAAAGAAAAGAAAATGGGGAGACAGGAAAGTGGTGAAAAAGGGGTCACAAAGAGGGTAAGACAGTAGGGAAACAAGCTTGGGATGTGCAGGAGGGATGTAGGTAAGGCCCATAGCTGCCCATTTCTTCAGCAGCAACAGCTGTGCATATGTATGTAATTTGGTGTGACATTTGAAACCTTCCACCCTGGGAGAGGTGTCAGGACAACAATAATACTTGTTGTACAGCCAATTGTAATTGATAGGTTCCATGTCCAGTGGACATGTGTGCGGAATGGGCAGCTATGTGTGGGGCGTAATTTTTTTGTGGGTACAGAGTGCCCTTTTTTTTTTTTTTTTTTTTTTTTTTCAGGTAAGAGTGGTATGTCAGGTGAAGGAAGTCGGTTCAGCTGGGGAGGTAGGCTGGGTAGGTAAACAGACAAGACAAACAAGATGCATACAGGGGCGGTGTATGACACATGTGGGGGGGGGTTACACAATTGACGGGACGGAGGTTTGATATCCAGAGCCCATGAGCCCACAGATGGCAACAGTGGAACTGATATCCCCACCCATAGGCAGTTGCCACTGTTCCTTCACTGCCCAGGACAGGGCTGTGCTGGGGGCTGTGTAGGTGGGGCAATGGGCAAGCCCGTTAGTTGCGCCACCCGTGCCTCGAGCTGGCGTAGGGGCTCAAGGACAGAGTCCCGAATCTCCCTACGCACCACAGTCCGGATGTTACGGAGGGTGAGTGGTGGATCTCCTCCGGCCACACTTGCAGAGGGGGGGCGAGCCCCATCCCCTGAAGCGCTTCCACCCGCAGGTGGCACAGGGCCACCAGAGGAGGGTCCGGACTCGGCACTAGTGCCAGGTGCACTCGCCAGCTGAGGTGGGAGAGGTGGGTCCGCTAGAACCCGCCTTCCCTGTCGTTCTATGTTTTGCATTATGTCATGACAGTTTGGGTTAGTGACATATAATACCATTCACAGTTAATTGTAACAGCATGCATTAGTATTCCCATTAACCAAACACCCAGATATTCACACCATTGAACAGCGTGCATAACACATGCATAATTTGAACAGTAATACACAGTCCAACAGCATGCAGGGTTGATTGATGGCAACAGGCCATCAGGTGTGGATGTATGAACAGGGCGGATGCATCAACAGACATGCAAATATATATCACCCAACAAGACAGACGTCCAGGGGTGTTAATTGTGATTGCACATACCATTTCCACGTGGAATGGGTTATAGGTGGTTAGAGGGTGGGGTAAATAAAGTAATATTAACACCTTCGAATACAAATACATATGCTGTACATTTCTAATAGCTACAGTTATATACACACTACTGTTCTAACTATGGTGTCCTATATGTTAACTACTTAACCTTGCAGATGGAACTGTTACTGCAACATCAATCTACATTTTCTTGCTGTTCATACACATTCATATCAAGCTTTGTTCAGGAACATCATCCTGTTACTTTTGCTTTATATACTTGTAGACAGGTGTGGATGTTTGGTATATCAGACAATCATCCTATCTGCGTATTTCAGACTGGGAGCAACATATCCAGATTTTGGTGTACACATTCCACATGCAGCAACACTTTGAAAAGATTTTGCTGTTTGGTTCTGAGTCTCACATGCATTTAATTCTGTCCTAACTGCAGTATAGTTTATTTAGGGGTTATTACTACTGTATTGCTGTATTCCTGACACTTTCTCACACTCTCTCACTTGCTTTCATGTTACTATTCAGACTGGTACTTCTAGGCTTTATTGACATGTCTTAACAGTAGTTATTACAGTTCTTTCCAGCAGTCTCACTTCTGTCATGTTTCAGTATTTCCACAGGGATATATTTCACACATGTGATTTCATCCTCTTCTGCAGCTCTACTTTACATGCTGCTGCAGGTTGTGTACTATTTTCTTACAGGCAGGGCAGTTTTATTTCAAAATATATGTTGGACAGTTTCATGTTTAGTTTACACTTACAGGCTGGGAACTTTTGTAATCAGGCAATACTTGCATACACTTTCACACTGTTACTTGCAGATTTAATTCCTTCCTGGCTACACTGCACTCTTTTGCTGACTGTCATACATTTATATATCTTTACAGTTACTAGTAGTGGATTACTGACCTGCCTGGTGGCGCAACCGCACCAGCCTATCGGCATAGGCTCTGCGGTTCGCAGAACGGACACCTGCAGCTGTAATATAAATGAAGTAATATTGGAATACACATCTCCATAATTTCAGGTAGTTTAACTTTCTACATACATAATTAATTGTTACTTACTCAGTGGTGGGGCGTTGGGTGATTGCCGGGCCTCCTGGATCCAAAGGTTCAGTTGGTCCTGCTTGCATCTCTTCAGGTCCACATGGTGGTGATGGACCTGCTCACCTGTCCTTGGAATTCCTGTGGCACTGGTGAGTTCATGAGCCAACTGGTCCCACGCCTCAGCCCTGTACGCTCCCCAGAGGACCTGGCCCTGCATGAGTTGGGCCTCATGGTTGTGGACTAGGAGCCAGGCCATGTACTTGGACTCCTCAACACCCCACCTCTGCGCTCGAAAGCGACTACCCTCTCCTACACCTGACATTCTGCCTGCAGGTCTGTTCTACAATCGTTTATGCTGTGTATTCCCGCCAATGGGGCTTATATAGTCCGTTTTTCCTGCACATATCTGTGATTGGCCATTTTGGAATTGTATCAACTTCAGTAAACCTGCATTGTCATGCTGTAGTTTGTATTCATTCCTATATATGAGCTATTATTGCATTTCTAGGTACTGCTGTCATGGCTTAGTGGTTCTGTACCTTGACTATGGTGTATAGTATCCTGGGTTCGAACCTAGCCACTGCTTTTTATTTTTCATGACTGTCTAGACATGTTGAGGGGTGTGTCTGTGTAAAGGCAGTTTTGATACGGCTTGCTCAACGTTGCCCGTCGGTTAGCTTGTTTGCGCGGTGCGCAGCTCCGCGCAAATGGGGTACGCTGGTTTAAGCCTCATTTGGCTATCGGCACGCATATTCCACTCAGCTCAGTTAGGGGCACATATATTTAGCATGGTAAACCACTGCTCGGCTACGGGCACTCAGTTTGCACCATTTGGACCAATGCTTATCTACGGGCACATACACTCACTCTGTTGAACTGTAGCTCAGCTATGGGCACATCTGACAGTTTATATTCATTTCTTAGCTCACATTTATTCAATATAAATGGGCTATTTCATTGCATTTTACATATATTCTGGTTTTATGTGTACATATGTGTCAGGGACTTGTTTCCTGCTTATTTTGCAAAAAAAAAAATTTGTGTTGTGGGGGCTCGAACCATGAATGCCTGCTCTGCAGCCGGCATCTCTACCGCTACGCTATTGCTTCCTGGCTTATTTTGCATATTTAGTTCTTATATGCTTTCCCATTGACTGCTAACTGTAGCTGCGCTACGGGCACGCCAAGCAAACGCGCATTCACGGTTAAACATTGTTACAATTTAAAAAAAATATGACATGTTCATTTAGATTGTTTTATGTTTTATAGTCTGTAGGGGCATGTGTTGTGTTGTGTTTATTCACATTTCCGTGGACTCTGTTGTGGGTGTCTACTTTGGACACCTTTACACTTATGGGGGTGTGTCCGCTTGCAGGGATCAGCCTACAGACACGCCCCCACATGTCTTACATGGACCGTGTTAGACTTAGGTGTGATTCAGCATGCTCTCATGAATATGCAGAGCATGCTGACATCACTCTGTTTAACTGCAGCCTCCGTGTATGAGTTATAACTCTTACACGGAGGCTTCGTGAATCCTGCCCATATTCTTATTTTTACACACACACACACACACACACACACACACACACACACATATATATATATATATATATATATATATATAAATATATATATATATATCACAATAACTTATTTTCTTTTGTCCTTTCTTTGTAGTATTCTAAAATAAACCGCATGTTCATAAAACTGTAGTTAAAGAGTGTAGGATTTGAACACTTGTCTGTTGCCAATAGAAATTACCTCCTTAATTTCAGAAATATTTAAAGCACTTTTAGAACATAGTCAAAGCTGATTATGTTCACTTTAGGTTAGAGTAAATATTTGCAGTGTTTTCCTTTCAGGGAGATTTTTACTATGTCTTATGGTTAATCTAGTTTCTTCTCTTGACACCAAGAGCATCCTGAAATTTAACTCCCTTTATCAGTGGTCTAGGACATTGTAATTTTGGAGACTTCAGCAATACTTAGAGCATTGCTAAGAACTAGATAGAGCAGAAAGTGTAATTATAATAGTGAGAATAAATGTAATTTGTGTACTTTTGTCAAATATTACACATATAAGCTAGTGCAAAGAGCAGTGTATGTATAATTTGCTTACTTTCCAGATTTAAGTATTTTTTGGCTTTTTTATCTGCATTGTCCTCTCTGGCTTTCATTTAACTAGCTATAACTGTTTTTGTGTCTATCTGCTGATTTCTGAAGTATCTGCACTTAAAAGTAGCATTTTGGTCGACTCTGGTCGATTAATACTGTTTTTTTGTTAATTTAACTGCTGAGGCTGCCCACTAAAGTGTGCTAGCCTGTGTAAATCGATTTTACTGTTTGCTTAATTGCATTTCTGTGTGCTTTCCTGAAAAACAAAAACAAAAAAAAAAATTCTCCTTGTTTTCCCGCCTTTGCTCGACTAGTTTGGACCAGTATACAGACTTTGCTGTATTCTGGGCTGTGTGTAGTTCCTGTGTTGGCCATTGCCTTACTTGGATAGAAGGAAGTTTCTGAGCTCACCAGTGGGAGTGGGGAGCCTTGAGCAGCCTATCTGTCCCTGGGGGAAGTGACCTCAGCACTTGAGCTGTAAATTATTGGTTGCTTTGGACCATTTCTAGCTCCTTTCAAGTTCCTGTATAAAATCCGCCTCAGGCGTTTTGCATGGTTGGGCATAGCAGCAGTTATACAGGTTTAAACTATTTCTGGCTCCGCCAAGTCTGCTCTTCAATTTTTCACTTAGAAAGCTCTACTCAGTCTATTTAGCTGTATATATTAGCACTGTTTTCGGGACTTCTATTCTTAGCAAGCACTCTTATAATAAAGTAAGCACTCTTATACTAAAGTAAGCACTACAGCCATCCACTACCCCCTGTGAATACCCACTTCCCTTAAAGGCACAGCACTCCTTATAATATTCTAGTATGTCGAGTGGTAGACCACTAGCATTCTCTCTTGTTCAGCTGGTTAACCTGGGAATCTTAAGACAATGTTACAATTGTCTCATGTACACAGACAACCCTCTCCTCCTTCCTACTAACACAAATACTTGTGAGAGATGTAACTATATAGCCAGATTGGAGGCTGAACTCTCTCAACTCAGGACTGGCAAGACCAGACAGGAGGAGAAGGTACCCACACCCGAAGCAAAACCGGTCACACATAAAACGACCACCACTACAAACCAAATACATAAGAACACAAAGACATACTCGGAGGCTCTTATAAAAAACTTACCAAAACAACAGAGGCCTCCAAAGCAGACACCCAGAAATACACCCCCACAAAACGTAACACCTACAACACATACCTCAAACAACAGGTGTGTCACTCAATCACAGCCCCTAAGGCAAAACACTATGCCAGAGACATTAGTAATAGGTGACTCTATAGTCAGACACACCGACGTTCCACTTACCAGGCTGAATAAGGAGAGGGTAACGGTGAGCTGCCTATCGGGAACTAGGATCCGCCACATTACACACGCACTCAGGTCACTCCAAAGCAAGTACAAGTATGATGCAGTCATTGTCCATGCTGGTGTGAATGACCTGAGACGTACCTCCCTGGACTACATGAAAAGAGACATTGAGGAGCTCTCCGATTATGTAGCCCAGACTGGTATGACCCTGACCCTGAGCAGCATCCTGCCTTCACCAAGAATGATGCCTCAGTACAAAGACAAAATGATCAATTTTAACAATTGGCTGAATCACTGGTGTCATTCTAGGGGATCCAATGTCTGTCAGCCTGGGATGACATGCTGGACAAGCCACGTTGTTTCGCATAAGGGATGGCTTGCACCTGTCACCACTGGGCTTCTGGATACTGGCCAAGGCTCTTGCCACCCCATAGTGCCTTTTTAGGCAATGCTCAAAAGACAAATCAACCTCCGTAAAAACAAAATGGAAAAAATTAAGGGTAATGCTGCTCAACGCCAGAAGTCTAAATCTCAAGATGCAGGCACTCAAGCACTTCTCAGTATGGAGAACATCGATGTCTGTGCAGTAACTGAAACCTGGTTCAAGGCTCCTGAGAGCACTCCAGCGCTACCAGGCTATACCTCATGTCATGCTTTTCGGCCTCAAGTTCCAGGCCGAACCACAAAGGGAGGGGGAGTGTCCATTTTCATAAAGGACACCTACACCTCTCGATTGGTGGCTACCCATGAAGCATCAGAAACCATACAAGTTTTACTCACCATAGGCAAAACTGCCATACAACTGGTCGCATGTTATAGAACACCCTCCCAATCCCAGGAATCCCATCAAGCATTCCTGAAAACACTGGAGGATATGAATGTCAGACCAAACACCATCATATTGGGTGACTTCAACTACCCCAACATAGACTGGGCCCACTATTCTAGCCCTAACACCCTAGCCCAAAGATTCCTGGAATTCATTAACTCAAATGCTATGGAGCAACTGGTCACTTCTCCTTTGAGGAGAGATAATATACTTGACCTGATTATCACAAACATGGGGTCCAAATGCTCCGCACCGGATATAAACCCCTCACTAGTAAGATCTGACCATAAACTGATCACGTTGGATGTACATATCCCACCCTCACCCCCAGAACAAAAGACTACAGTGAAAAATTTTTCAAAAGCTGACTTTACACTCCTTAAGTCAGAAATGATATCCTTTAAGCCTACTGGGTTAATGGAAACCACATCCCAAAATGCTGAATCCTACACAACAGCCTTCTACGGACATCTCCAAGAATGCATGGATCAAGCAATCCCAACTAAAACCAAGACCCTCTCCACCAAGGGAAAATGCCCGGTTTGGTGGACCCCGGCTATAAACAAACTGTACAACAAAAGAAGGAAGCTACTGCAGGACAAAGCCAAATCCCACAAGGGAAAGGCTTCCTGATCAGCACAAGTAAAAAACTACGTTCTCTCATAAAAACATCTAAAGCCAACTTTGAGAGAAAGATTGCTAAGGATACCAACGACAATCACAAGGCCTTCTTCAATTATGTCAGAACCTTGGGAGGAAATTCTCAGATATGCTCTGAGTTGGTACACAACGACAAAAAATTCACTGACCCTACCGACATTGCCAATATTCTGGCAGATAGGTTCAGTGCAAATTTCTCCCCTCCCTCACCCCCTAAAGATGTAGTAATTATCCCTGCTGAATGTAACCTTCCTGTCATCTCAGACATACAGGTGAAATCAGCACTCAACAAAGCAAAAAACGCAGCATCTATGGGACCCGATGGTATCCCCGGTTGCGTGTTACGTGAACTTCAAGATGAACTAAACCCGCACCTAAAAACGCTATTCAATCTTAGCCTCACTACAGGATATGTACCTGAACACTGGCGCACAGCAACAGTGGTCCCACTCCACAAAGGGGGAAATTCTGCTGACCCTGGTAACTACCGCCCCATAAGTCTGACCAGCCTGGTCTGCAAGGCTATGGAAAGAATCATCATGGAACTCATAAATGGCGATATTGGAGATCTGCAGACCCTTGATCCCACCCAGTTCGGTTTTGTAAAAGGCAGATCCTGCCTCTTAAACCTGGTTGACTTCTTCGAGACAGTCACTAGTGCCATCGACGAGGGCAAGGCTGTCCACACTGCCTACTTGGACTTGGCTAAACCCTTTGACACGATACCACACTCTGGCATCATAGACAAGCTCAGCAGCCTAAATGTAAATCCATATGTCACAAGATGGGTAGCAAACTGGCTTAGAAACAGAACCCATAAGGTCAAAATTGCTGGAGCCATGTCAGACTCAAAACCAGTCACGAGTGGTGTCCCACAGGGCTCGGTCTTGGGACCACTCTTATTCGGCATTTACTGGATGTGAAAGCAAATATGGGAGGATTATGGCTGACAAAGTTTGCAGATGACTGCAAACTGGGTGCCATAGTTGATTCACCTGCTGACACACACATCCTACAGAAAGGTCTCACTGAAACGGACAACTGGTACCGGAATCATGGCCTCAAACTTAACGCCAAAAAATGTATAGTCATCCCCTTTGGGAAAAACAAAGTACCCACAAATTATCACATAGACAATAACCCACTGAGTACGGAAGAAGTAATCAGAGACCTGGGGACTCAAGTCGATAGTGACCTCTCCTTTGACAACCATGTTGCCAAAGTGGTCAGAAAGACATTTTACCTTGCCCATCTCATCATGAAGGGATTCTCATCCAGATCAAAGGAGGTCATTGTACCTCTATATTCCTCACTTGTCAGGCCCATGATTGAATATAATGCTCCATTTGGGATGTATCTCACCCGGCACATGCAATAACTGGAAAGACCCCAGAAGTACCTCACCAAGAGGATCATGGGTCTCAAACATGTGCCTTATCCAGCTAGATTAAAGAAACTCCAGCTCTATTCAGTAGCATACCGCCTGCTCAGAGGTGATTTGTGCCTGACATATAGGGCCATGTCCAACCAAGAACTGATGGACATGCTCCATCTCAAAAAATCCAGATCCACCAGAACCACGCGAGCTAATGATTTCAACCTCTGCACAAATATGAATAAAACATGCTGGAGGGATAGATTCATAACACAGAGGTTACCCCTACTCTGGAACAAAATCCCAGTTCATGTGAGACAGAGCCCTTCATTGGCACTGTTCAAGAAAAATCTTGATGCATGGATGGGAGATCGTAAGTTTACCCTGGGAGTCACCTCAGTGTCACTACTAGACAGAGGTATAGTTTACTAAATAATGGGGTCCCACATGTGTCACTACTAGAGAGGTGCAACTATATAATACGGGGTGGCGTAAGCCACATCATTGTTGGCTAGGCTTGTAAATGCCCCAGGGCAGATAGCCTAGTACACTACTATGAAACTATGAAACTATTTTCATCTAAATTGTTTGAATGGCTTACTCATATTTTTTCTGGACTTCTTGTAAGCATTTTTCTATCTAGCAAATAAGGTCAGTAAATATACTTGTTCTTTGCAGACAACAGTTTCATACTGGTTGCTGGTTGTAAATGGCTTATGCATACTATGCTATTAAAGAAGTCCATGTTTATTTTAGTTAAAGATACACTTCAGACTTTTTTGACTTGATTTTTTTTTTACTCAAAAATGAGAAATAGTAGATGACCTAATGTAATATAGTTCTTTCCTACAGAAATAGCCATACTTCTTATTAACCATTTAAAGTCTAAACTTAACAAGTACTAATAATTGTTGGTATCAGCTATTCATGCACTTCTTTTGTGTTGGAGTGGCAAAAGGGAAACGTAAACTGATGTTTGGCTCTGTAAAATACATGATTTCTGGAAACTCAAATGAGCCACTATAGATCTGAGTACAGATGGCTCACTCACCATTTCTCTCATCTTAAGCTTAACAAGAATATTCACACTATGGAATAGCCATTACAACAGTGCTGATCTTCTTGACACTGAAAGCAGTGAAACAGCACAGTAGCCATGTAAACCAAGAAATGTATTTTCCTTGTCCTTCATTAGAGTTTTACTTTGGAGGGACAAAAAAGTAGAAAATAAAAGGTTCATATTATGTCATCAGTGTCAGTGTTGTGCCCCCCCCCCTTTTTTCCATCCTTCTTTACAAACAAGCCAGCTGCTTATTTTACTAAGCAGAACCTATCTGATAAGAATACTTTGTTATTATACCATGACCCCCCCCCAAAACGTTCACGCTGATTGGCCAGCGTGCTCGTTGTAAATCGAGTTATACTAATGGAAAAAGGTCCGGTCGCCCGGACTTTTTCCTTAGTATAACTCATTTTAAAACACTGTCTCGCTATGTTAAATGGGTTTAACATGGCGAGACAGCTTTAAAATAAGCAACGGAGATCTCCGTGTTTTTAAAGCTGTCTCGCCATGTTAAACCCATTTAACATAGCTAACGGAGAAAGCAAGATCTCCATTGCTTTTTGTCGCTATGTTAAATGAGTTTAACATAGCGAGACAGTTAAAATAAGCAACGGAGATGTCCGTTTTATTTTAAAACTGTCTCGCTATGTTAAACTCATTTAACATAGCGAGATAAAAAGCAACGGAGATCTTGCTTTCTCCGTTTACCCACAACTCTGATGTACCGCGCAGGCGCCAGTACATCAGAGCGCCGCTGATGCCAGACATCTGCGGAAGGGCAGCAAACAGGCATTATATGCCATTATTTAAGAAAAGTAATAGTTTCTTTTCTTAAATAATGTCATATAATAGCAATAACCACTTCTGGTGTGGTAATGCCACGGTTGGCTTTGGGTCCCTCGGCTTCACCTCGACCAAACCACGCCAACCGTGGGTAAATTTAGCATTACCCACACCCAGGCGTGGGTTATTGCTATATTCATTTACATGCATTTGAAGCATTATTGAGTCCATCCATGCTTACATTTTCAAGTCATAGCTGACTCCTATGAACAGATATCTCCATCCGTGGAGTTTAATTGGCAAGGGGGAAGGAAGTAGATGACAAGTCTGTCTTCCGTATGCACAAACATATTCACATATACCTGCAGGTAATTTAGAAGTTGTCAGTCTATCTGTATGGGGGAGACATGGTACACAATTGCCATCAAAATAAAAATACAAAATCTAATGTAAATGCGACCTTCATAGGCTTCATTTTGAAATTAGTAATTTTATCTTCATAAGGTTCATTTTGAAATGAATCGTGTTCTTCATTGAAGAAAGCATTACTTTTGTCATGCTATGTCATTTCTGTTGTTTCACTATGTACTGCTGAATCCTGCTCAACTGCTGTTTGAAAAACTTCATATTTTCATCTAATTCCAAATAAAAGATATCTACATAGTGCATTTATTTAGAATATCAAATATATATCAAAATAAAAATGTATCCCCGTAAGTATAACATAAACAAAAATACTTAGTTAACTTAAAAAACTGATTTTTCAACTCTCATAGTGTGTGTGTGACTTATGCAAATCAGCTAAAATTTTCATTGCACATATAAGGCATCTCTTTCAACAGTGGTATAAAGCCTTTTGTTTTACCCAGATGAGGGGAGGTGGAGGAGTTGTCAGGGTAATGGAGGAGCCCAGCAGTACTAATGGGAGTCAATGATGTCAGATGGGTGATGCAAACTTCTCTGCTATGAAGTCATCACATATTGGAAGAGTAAGTATTTGATGCATTTTGGACCAGGAACATAGTTTTGGCAGTAAACAAAATATGTGTGACAGACTTTATGGACCTTGTATGCAAAAGTGCACATACATCGGGGGAAAGTATCACAGACTCATGCTGTGACACAACTGGTGATATCAGACACCATGAGAGTGGAGTTTATAGAAAAGCAGGGAACAATGTGAAAAAACTGATTTGAGGAAAGCTTCTTGAGCAAAAGTGCTGGCTAGTAGTTCTCAGGGCCATGGGCCATGGGATAATCAGGGTCTATATCTGAGAACTATAATCTCAGAAGAGGAAATTAAGGATTTCAGGCCACAAGTACATGGACAGCTTCTAGCAAAACACAATGAGAACAAGTAAGACCTGTCTAGTGGGTTAAGATCTCCAAAGCATCCTTCTTGGTTATCTGGATGAGGGCCATCCATAAACTGCTCTTGCCCCTGACTCCCAGCCAAATTAATGGTGAGTCATCTTTAGGACAGTCTAATACCCTTTATGAAGACAGTGTTGCCAAAGAGTGAGGGGTGCATGTCAGGTAATTTTCAACAAGAGAATAAACAAGCAACCTAGGACAATGGCTTGATGGTCAGTAGTACTAACAGAGAAAAAAACATAAAAAGTTGACTGAAAAGTAACTTCTGCAAAAATTGGAAAGTTCTGCGTCTTCTCCTTGATTGGTGATTATTTAATCATTCATTTGGGTGTGATTTTGTATAAAAGGACTGGGCTATGGAAATGGCATTGTTCTGAAGAAGTCCCTTCAGTAGGGAAGAAAGCACTAAACCAGTGTGTGTTTTAAGTGAATAAACCTCCTATTGGTTCCAACCAGCTGGTGTGAAGAATTTTTTTGGATTAAAAAATCCAGGTATTCTTCAACATAACTCCTTTCCTTGATGTCCTGCTGGGTCCTTGACTTCTCCCACAATGCCTTTAATGTTCTAACTATAGCACATGGCATCCACTCCATCACAGGCCCAGTGGTATGTAATGTGAGAGGTATTATATGCAATGCACATTTGTGCCATCTAGGCAGCTCCAGTGACTGTAAAATATTGTAAACATGTCATGTCTAGTAACACTTTATACTGGGATGACTTTTCACAGGATCATATAGTTAAAAAATTCACACATTGCATCTTCAGAATCCTCATACTCTTCCCATGGATATGGGCATCAGGCCACATATAATATAGCACGCTGTTGGGTATTGCAGATGATGTGGGATATTCCTTGTAAATTTGTCTGGTATCTCTAATCTGAAGCCTTCAAACTCTGGTGGAATGCCATGTGGCTCTGCATGCTGACAGACATGCACCATCCACAGATGGATGCTTGCACTCCTGAATGGCTCACTTCTCCTGATTGGATACATCTGGTGGTACATTGTAAGATATTTGCTTTTATACCACATTGCACAATATGGTAGTGTGATAGCACATTCAACTTGAAAATGTCACAGTACTGGCTCACAGACCTGTGAAAGCAAGAGAGGAGAAGCCAGGTGAGGAGTCATTGGATAAACCATCTGATACAGTACCACATGCAAGGCAGCAGCAGGAACAAGGCATTTCAGACTGGGAAAATGCTGCTATCTGTGGCACAGCTATGGACAATGATCACCACCACCATCACCTTTATCATCAGAAACAGTCCCTTTTTCCATTTCTTCATGATGTTGTGGCATCTGATGACTCATCTCTCATTTCAGAGTCAATTTTTTCTACCCTCAGCAGTCAAGATTGACTGCTGCAGGTCTTCTGTCACATGATCCATCCATCCCTTGGCTGTATGTCCTCATTTCCTCTTACCATCTTCCTGTTTCTCTCAAAATCAAATCACCTTCTGCTTTTCTGCATGGGTTACCAAACAACCATAACCTGTTCTACTTGCCACCTCTGTAACTGTCTGTTTTGGCTTCTCTGATGACCTTATTTCTTCTTTTGACTTACAACCCATGGTTCAGGCACTTATCTCTATCACTTAAAGATTTCTCAGATTCTTTGCCTTTACTGCTCTGGTCATTCTCCATGCAGAGGCACAAGTCCCACTGTTGTTCTTGCACACCTTGCAGTTTAGCTTTGTTGACATTCTTCAGTCAAACACTGCAGCTGTTTGTCCGTGCCAGTTGTCTGCAGCACTACTGACTCCAGCTTTGACTTCCTCATGCAGACTTCCATTCTTCTTAAAATGGTTAGCCTGTTCCACTATTTCCCTTTTTTTTTCGAGTTTCAGCATATTCTGATTTACAGATTTGCTGCCATCGCAACTGTCTTGTTAGTACTCAGTTTCATGCTACGTGCCTTCAGTGTTGCATTCCTATCCACTATCATTTGCTGAAGTTCTTTTTCAGAGTCTTCTTGAATGTTACATCACATTTATACAGCCATTCCCTCCAGCCTATTAGCTAATGTTTCCATCAACAATATGAACAGGATTGAGCTCAGACCCTCTGGAGCCAAATACTATTCGCACTACTTGTGTCATAGAGTACTTGGACACAGCCAGCACAAATTCAACCAGTTTTTCCAGGACTTCAAACTAATAGACTGACCAAATCAGTTTTCTTGAAACCTTATAATACATTTTCTACACATCTGTGAAATTGCCCTGTTGAACTCTTTCCTGTTCTCCAGCTTCCCCTCCACTGTCTGTCTCAGTATAAAGATTAGGTCAATTGTTCTGCTTTCTACTGGTTTAATGCCACTGTATTATCTGAGTTATATGTGTCCCTTTGCTGTTCTAGAGTGGCACTAGAATTCTTGGTCTCCATTCATCTGATGCATGCCTTTCTCTCTGCACTACAATAAGTACCCTCAGGAGCCATTTCTCCTTTAATGCACCCAGCTTCTTGGTCATACATGTCGTAAGCCCCTCTGAGATTATTGTTTTCACTGATTTCATTTCTCTTAGTTGTTCCCTTACTTTTTAGAATGGGTAGTAGTTCCTCCTTCACCTTAGCCTGAGCATGAAACAGTTCAACTTCTGTTGTCTCCTTCATTTCACTGCTTCTTGAAATAGTCCTTCCATCTGTCTTTGATTCATGTGGACTGGTCAGTATATTGTATGCATCAGTTATGAATGGTGTCTGATGACTGTATTTTTTATTTTACTGCCTTTACCTTGCAACTTGATAGATCTTTTCTATGCCGTCTGTTGACTCACTTCCCTCAAGCTGATAAGTGTTTGTCTGACACCTTTTTCTTTGTCATTGCAACTCTTATTGCCAGGCAGAGAGTATTCCTTCTTGGCATATTCCAGCTTTTCTGTCTCCCACTACTTCCTGCATTCCTCCATTATTTGGATATCTTCCCAGACGTCTGCATTCTATCACTGCCTTTTGCTAGGTACCTGATGTATGTATCTGACTTGACCACATATTTATGCTCTTACTTAAACACAGTTTTAAAACTATGTCTGATTCTACAGTATGTAAGGAGAAAAGACCAATATATCATTTAGTTTATTACTACTAAATGGCATTTGCAGCACTTTATATCGTACTGATAAATTCCTTAAACTAAACCAGGTCTACCTTTCACTGGCCGCAAAACCTCCTAAAATATGTGTTAGTTTCTTAAGCAAATGCTTTGTGTAGCTTTCCTAATAGTTCATTAGAAGGTACATTCATTTTTTAACATTTTAATGACAATTACTCTCCTGGCTACTTCAGAGACAAAGAAAGCCTTCTTGGATTATATTAATTATTTTAATTAAGCTCATAAATATTCTACTGTCATCACTGACACTGAGTACGCTCACTGAATTCCTTGGCCTTGATAAACTCATGGAATGCTAAAGGCAATTGCATCATATGGCCATTTATACCTTGCTAATATCCAGACTTTGTCCTTTCCTCCTTTTTTAAGGAGTCATGCCAGGGGTTTGGAGTTTATGAATAGCCATCTAGTTATCTAATTCCCTTTGAAAAGAAGAGACTGTGTCATATTGCTTGATCTAGTGTGGAAGTTTGTTTCAGAGAAGGGGTCGATGTTGTATGACAAATCTGTTTCTCCAGAAAATGTGCTTATTTGTGTATTTGCTAAAGCATGTTCGGATGTCTGAACCTAGTGGTCACTGGAATGTTTGATTTGTGAAAAAATAAGATGTTTTGGACTGCTGCATCCCTAATGACCCAAAAGGCAAGGCATAAACCACTCTTAAGGAGTCTATGTCATGTAGGGCTAAGACCTTCAGCCTCTCTTTCCTCTCAGGTCTTTTAGACACATGATCTTTTCTATCAGGAACACGTGGAGTCTCTCCATCTATTTATATGTATGGTAAGATACATCCCAAAGCAGGCATTGTATTCAAAATTGTGCCTGATCAGTGTAGAATATAGAGGGGTAAGGATTTGTGTGGATCTAGAGGAAATACCTTTTGTAATCAGCTGTGCCAAATGGAAGGATGTCCTTATCACTGATACAATATGATGATTAAAAGAGATGGAGTTATCTACTCATGTAACAAGACGTTTCAAATCTTCATTTTGAAGTGGTGTGCTTTCTATGTGATAAGCTGGGTGGAGGGTTAATTTATCAAATGCACCAATATTACATTTTTAACATTAAATTATAGCCCATTTTCAGAGCAAATGCATATTTTCACTTTCAAGTTTTGGATAAGGGCAGTGGATTTGAGTATAATGTCCAGTTTACAATCATCTGAAAAAAAATATTAATTAGAGTTCCCTGTTTTTGATTTGGAGATTAGAGAAGTTTATGCCAACCAGCAGAATTGCTTGTACAGATCTCTGTGTGACCTCATTTGTTATCATCATGATCTCTGAGGACACACCTGCTACTCTCACAGTGTGGATTCTGCCTCTCAGACAATTTGCTATCCTTTAATAATATAGGGATCACTTTTGGAGTACATTTAACTACAAATATGACGTGGTATTTTATCAAATGCCTTAGTGAGACCATAATATTCTATTTGCTGCATGCTGGATGGTCAGCATGAACAGTGTTTATGGCTTGTGTTATGGTCTTTAAAAAAATTGCCAGATTCATTAGGCAGGATCTATACTTAACAAAGCCAAAGTCCTGGGAGTCAAGTTTTATAAAACTTTGTATATCACAGTTTATCAGCTGAGTTATTTCCCATTCCATATTCTTGCAGATGAGACTTGTTATGCTGATGGGTCTTTAATTCCCAAGTTCCATAGTGGGACAGCTCTAGTGAAATAACTTCATATTTGCTATGCACCATATCTGAGTTATTAATCCAGTGAATAAGGCCTGGGTGAATAGTTGTAGGAATAGGTCTACCTGTGCATGTTCATTGCTGTTCTGCAGGCATGCTTGTATGTTATTCGAACCTATACAGGATGGACTTTCTTTAATTCTGATTGTAGACTGCATCAAAAACTGTTGAAGGAAACTAGAACATGAGGTTAAAAAAATAACACGGAAGGAAAGAAGACAACATGAAGGAGACTATGCTCTACTAATGTGCAGTGACACTTCAAACAGTGCCTGAACCACAGAAATGTTTTCTTTCTTTTAAGAACAAAGCAGAAAACCACATACATAAAGGATTAATAATTGCTAACATACTGTATACAGATATGCCTCAGAAGATGGTAGGCTGTGCAAGCAGAGCATACTGGGAAGCATTTTCATATGATGTAGTTGTACTTCCTTGACAGGGAAAAAAAGTCAGCATAGTAAATGTTCCATAACAATATTAATTCACAGCTGTATCACTTAAGAAGTGTGTATATTTATGCTACTGTTTAGTAACAGATCTAGTTTAGGTCATTAATTCTGTTTAAGTAGCTATAAAAGATTTATGATTTATTTAACTCTACATATTGCCCAGAATAATTACTAGGCCATCTGGCATCCTGTGCAGTTTACTGAACTGGCACCCACTCAACTTAAATTTGAGGAACAAAGGAAAAAAATCTTTTCAGAGTTAAAGACAAAAGAAAAATGAAGTAGAAACATTCTTCTGCTCTGAAACTGTAGCAAACCTATAATCTCATTGCGACATGCTACAACTAAATCACCACAAAGTGTGAGCCTCAGCTTTGCAGCCATGACTACAGATGCAGTATTGGTAATCATTTTTGAAGCTGTGATATCCTTACAACTTCATAAAGCAATGCCATTGTTGCATGTATGCACTACTGGCACCTGACAATTGTAACAGCTTGCACCTGGTGCAGCTGTCTATTTTGCCTCATTCTAGTTAA
>NC_056735.1:1990797198-1990879698 GCF_019279795.1 Protopterus annectens
AATACTAACTACTGTTGTTAGTAAGCCAATATCTGGGTATTGCTGACTGCATTGCCATATGTATATGCCATAGGTTGTTTGCTAATGATTTGTGTGGTGATCCAACATTGGTTAGCCATTCAATATTTGCTTTTTAATACTTTGGTAAGCATATCACTTCTACTATCCGTCTTTTAGAAGTTTCCTTTAGCTTTTGATCTGAGTTATATTCACAGCATTAATTGGCAACTGGCTATTCCCATCTCTAGAAACCATTTGCCATTTTTTTAAATTTGAATAAGGCTGCAGCTACATGCTAGTGAAAAGAAATACTTATTTGGAGATTCTGAAAAAAAAAAAACACCGCTAATGTAAGTGCTGCTGATAAAAGGAATTGTTTCTGAGATGCAGGAAATTGCAATTCAAAGACAATTTAGCTGTAATGAGGCAAGACCTCATTATCAGCTAATTTGCATGTCTCTGATTCACCCTTAAAAATCACAAATGCAAGTCACCACTTTCCTGTGATAGTTAGCAATGGTGGTCCATGCATCAAGTTGCCACAGGCACCCCTTTACAGACACTTTCCCACATTTATGCATACATTCAAACAAGCATACACATACAGACACAAACAAATTGACATATCTCATATCTGTTTCTGAGGTGAATGAAGGTCCACAATTATCTTCTAATTTTTGCTTCTTTCCTTGTAAATGACACATCCTTACAGAAAAACAGTAATGCCAGACATTAGAGTATTATTATTCTTAATGCCCATAAAATGAATTGTGATGCTTGACCTGTTGCTCTATTATCTTTTTGAGTGAGTCAAAGTGATACCCTAACATTTGTCCCTGGTGTCTAGTGTTCCCTTTGGGTATGTCAGGTAGCTGCCACCCCTATGGACACACTATCTTTCCTTTCAGCTGTCTGTTCTGATTTCTTGAGAAACTCCTGCTGTTGCCTCTTATAGATGTCCTGTCCATTTTAATTCATGGACTAACCCAGTCATTGATTAATGCGAGACACTAAAGTTTCATACTTATTATATATATATATAGGAACACTTTATAATGTCAAAATTCTGAAATACCGAATTTCAGAATCCGAAGATCATAAAGCCGAATGTTCTAAATACCGAAACCCCAGAAGCGCGAATTTCAAAATCCTAACGTTCTGAGATGTTGAAGTAGTGCTTCTGCTGTTGCAGTGTTTGAATGGAAGGTCAGGTATGTATGTATGTTTAAGGGTGTTGGTTAGGGGCTTTAGTGTGTGTCAGTGTGTGTTGTGACTGTGATGCGTGTGTGCAAGGGGAATGTAGGTGTGTGGTGATGTTTTTGTGTGTTTGTCTGTGTAGTGCAACCCTGGAGTTAGTATATTTAAGTAGGGAGGGTGTGGGGGGGTGCAGTGTAGGTTTGTGTGTTTGTGTGTGGGGGGAAGGTGTGTGTTTGTGTATGTGTGAGGTGTCTGGTTAGTGTAGGATTCGCAATTTCAAAATGCGCACTTTTGGTATTTTGGTATTTAGAGCTTTCGGCTTTATGATCTCGAAATTCTGAGATTCGGTATTTCAAGATTTTGGGATCATAAAGTGAATCTATATATATATATATATATATATATATATATATATATATATATATATATAGATACATATCTATGTGTGTGTGTTCCTTGCTACATGTTTCAAGGATGCAGAGTTTGATATGTTTCCTTTTTATTTGTATTTTTTAATTATGAAAGACTTAAGTAATATTTCAGTATTATCTATGGCGTCTAATTGTGCCAGGGAGGACTAACACTCTCAGAGTGCTGAAGGTACAGGTTTCAGCCTTTTTAAGCATGTTTAAGGCAGAATAGAATATAAAGAGTTATCCCTTGTATCTACTGTTTCCCCTGCCCTGCATCTTTTGTGCTGCAAAGCTTTTGTCTATTAGTTTTTATGTGCCTTTAAGGCATGATATAAAGAGTTATCATGGGTGCGCCTGGTGCCCCCCATGTCACAGGATTGCCTGTTAATCTATTCTGACTTCATGAAGTCTGATCCATTGTGCTAAGTTGAAAGCCACAATCGTTGATCGTACATATATTAGTCCCAGTCCCATCTCTGTTGCTGGGATTAGCAGTTCCTGCCCAGGGATTCTATGTCTGTGTGCCTCACTCACATACTCCTTGATTAAGCTTTGTAACGTCGCTACTAACAGGTGGTCAGATATCATTGGTATATACACTATCTGATTACATGTATCATAAGAAGAAGGATCATAATTTGAATAACCTCTATCTTATCTACCATGATATATGTTTTGCTGCCACATTTCTTTAAAAATATGTTCATCTTTTTGTATAGGTTGTCTAGATTTTTTATAACTGTTCCCTCATATGTGTGTCCTACTTCTAATCCAGGGGATGTGGGGCATTCTGTTTTATTAATGTCTTTTATTGCACCTTCTTCTTTAACATCTCATACTCTTATCAATATTGTTTTATTGTGGTTTAATTCTAACCTCACTGCTATATGAAATTATTCACATGTACAGCATCCAGGGTAATATCCGGTCTATATCTTTTGCCATAAGGATACAGTCATCATTATAGGTTCATAGCTCCATAGATAAATACTATGCTAGCCATCATTGTGGGCCATTTTAAGCGTAACCATTTTCCTTTTAGTTTGTTCATATTAATGAATCTCATTTGGTTAGATGTTTGCCTTACCCATCCCATGATCCACAATTATATATTACAAATCAAATAACAAAAAAGCCTCAAAAGGATTAAGTGCTTCTTTAGGAACATCCATAAAGGAAATGCATTTTAATTGTTATTGAAGTCTGAAGAAGTGTCTTATTTATGATGTGAAAGCAATTACTATTGTTTGGATTAAATTCAAATTAACAGCCATGTTTGTGCTTCTTTTGGTTTGTTTTTAACTTTTTTGTGGGTATTCCTAAAGAAGCACTTCATCCTTTTAAGGCTTTTTTGTTACTTGATTTACTTTTGTTGGATTTGCCTCTAAGGAGCATGGCTGAAAGCATTGATTTGGAGTTAGATTTTAATCCCGCTCCTATGAGTTTAAATGATAAGATGGAGCCCTTTAAATTATTACTTTTAGCTGAAGGCAATCCCTTGCTAATTCTCGATACTGTGACTGTGTCAAGTGAAAGTGCTGATATTTCTAACAATAACAAAGTCTTAAGAATTACAAGAGAAATAACTGTCAAATTTATGAAGTTAAAGCAAACGCAGTGGCAACACAAATATTTAGAAGCCTGTATGTGTTTTAAAATAATACCAAGAGAACTACATGTCCTAAAAATGCTGATATATGGCACAACTTTTCCTGAATTACTTAGCAAATGGCAACAGATAAATATGGATACGAATTTCAGTTACATGAAACTTTGTATTGAACACTACGTATCCATAGAACTAAAGCTAACAGCTGAGATATCACAGCTGCAGCATGACATTGTTTCTGTACTGCCTTTGGATAAATGTGCTTCATTTTTTGAAGATCTTATAGGTAATGTTGCAGATTCTGAACATAAGTTACATTTTCAAAACAATAAGAAATTAGAAAGGGTTTATAATGATTTTTCACATGGCCATGTGTTCCCTTGGCCAAGGGAACCATGAAAGCCAATTAGAAATGAAGGAGGAGAACATTTAACCATTCAAGTCCCTACTTCCTCTTTTCAGTCGTCATCCAGTGATACAGCATCAAGCAACTCAAATCTTCCCACAGGAGTGAATGTATGGCAGAAAGCTGACCAATCATCCAATTTGAGAACTAATGCTGCAGGTAGCTGCCAGTCAATGATTCAAATAAACCTCCAATGTACCACAACTGATGTGCTAAAAAAAAACAATGCTTCACCTGTTCCCTGTGATAATAGTGGCTGAAATTTTCCAGTTTTTCCTCTACCTATCAGGACTTATCCATCAAGAACAAGGTCACACAGCAGAGGAAGGAAGAGGTGAAATACTTCAGTTGAGAAGATAGAGGGGAGATTGAAACAAATGAAGGTATGCAATCAGAGCCTTCATAGGTTCATAGGTTCATAGGTAGGTACTAGGCTAGCAGCCCAAGGGCATAAGTAAGCCTAGCCAAAAGTGTCTTGGATTTCACCACGCTTGTAGATTAAATTCCTGTCCCACTATCGAGCAGAGCCACAGACATGATCCCAGGGGTGAATTTCCTATTATCCATCCACTCACCAAGGTTTTTCTTGAAGAGTGCTAATGATGAGCTCTGCTTGATGTGGATGGGAATTTTGTTCCAGAGCACTGGAAGTCTCTGGGTCAACAATCTATCTCTCCAGCATGTCCTATTTATTGATGTGGTGAGGTTTAGGTCCCCAGAGCATGTAGCTCAGGGAGATTGTGATTTTTTTAAGTGAAACATGTCCATCAATTCTGGGTCTGACATAGCTTTGTATGTCAGGCAGAGATCTCCTTGGAGTAAGAAGTATGCAACCTAGTAGAGTTGGAGTTTCTTGAGCCGGTCGGCATAGGGCAACTGTTTGAGGCCAGCAATCCTCTTGGTGAGGTACTTTTGGGACCTTTCCAGTTGTTGTAGGTGTCTTCTGAGGTACATCCCAAATGGGGCATTGTACTCAATGAGGGGTCTGATAAGTGATGAGTAGAGGGGGACAATGACTTCCCTTTTTCTTGATGTGAACCCTTTTGTGATTAGGTGGGCCACGTAGAAAGATTTTCTGACCACTGTGGCAATGTGATTATCAAAGGAGAGGTTACTATCCACTTAGGTCCTAACATCTCTTATCACACTTTCTGTGTTAAGTGAACTTCCCCCTAGTTGGTAATTCATGGGTACCGTGTTTTTACCATAGGGGATGGCAATGCACTTTTTGGCATTTAGCTTGAGGCCATGGTTTTGGCACCAGGTATCTGTCTCGGTGAGGCCCTTTTGATCGATGTCTATGTCAGCAGGGAAATTGATTATGGCACCCAGTTTGCAGTCATCTGCGAACTTGGTTAGCCATAGACCCTCAGTGTTTGCTTGCCGGAGAAGTATATACCGAACAGAAGAGGTCCCAAGACTGAACCCTGGGGCACTCCAATTGTCACTGGTTTGGAGTCAGATCTGGAGTCTACAACTCTCATGATGTGGGTTCTGTCATTGAGCCAGTTGGCCACCCATCTCATGATGTAAGGGTTTATGTTAAGGTTGGTGAGTTTATATATGATTCCTGAATTAGGGATAGTATCAAAAGCTTTAGCAAGGTCCAGGTAGGCTGTGTGGACCACCTTGCCCTAGTCTATGGCCCTGGTAACTCTTTCAAAGCCATTTACTAGGTTTAGGAGACATGATCTACCATTTACAAATATGAATTGGATAGCATCCAAAGTTTGGAGGTTACCAAAGTCTTTGTTTATGAGTTCCATGATGATAAGCTCCATGGCCTTGCAGACCAGGCTTGTCAGACAAATAGGTTCATAGTTCCTGGGGTCTGTAAAGTGGGATAACCATTGCTGTGTGCCAATCAGTGGGCACATAGCCTGTGGTGAGGCTGTGATTGAACATGGAGTTTAGGTGGGGACTAGTTATTTTTGGAGTTCATGTAAGATGCAGCTTGGGATGTTGTCCAGTCCCATGGATGCTGTGTTTTTGGCTTTAGGGAGTGCCATTTGTACCTGTGTGTTTGTGATTAATGGGGCTCTACAATCATTTGGTATAGTTATAGGCCCTTTGGGGGTTGACAGGGGAGTAACGTTAGCACTGAACATATCTGCCAAGATATTGGCAATATCAGTTGGCTTTGTATATTTTGTGCCATTCTGCTGTAGTTCAGTGCAGATCTGGGTGCTGCCATGGAGATTATTGACATAGCTAAAGAATGCCTTGTGGTTGTCTTTGGAATCTGTTGTCATTTTTCTTTCAAAATTCACTTTGGAGGATTTTATGAGGATCTTAGCTTCTTACTGAGGCCCGTCAGTGAGTTCCTCCATTCCTGGGTTTTTACTCTCTTTTGCAACAGTTTCTTCCTTCTGTTGCAGAGTTTGTTAATGGCAGGGGACCACCAGATTGGCTTCCTTTTTTTTGGAGGATAGCATCTTGGTTTTGTTAGGGATAGCATGATCCATGCACTCATGCAGGTGCTTGTAGAGTGCATTTGTGTAGGATTCAGCAGTCGTGACTGTATTATCCATCTGCAGGGGCATTGCAGAGTTAGCCACCTCTGTTTTGAGTAGCGTGAAGTTCATTTTGGAGAATTTTTTTACGATGGTGTCCTTGTGTGGGGGTGTGGTCAGGATGTGGATATCTAGGGTGATTAGTTTATGGTCTGATCTAACCAGCGAGGAGTTGATCTCGGGCGTTGAGCACTGGTCACCCATGTTGGTAATGACCAGGTCCAGAATATTGTTGCCCCTGGTGGGGGTGTTGACAAGCTGATCCAGAGCATTAGAGTTTATAAATGCCAGGAATCATTGAGCAAGGGGATTAGTTCAAGAGTAGTTTTCCCAGTTTATCTTAGGTTAATTGAAATCACCCATTATTAGGGTATTTGGTTGGACCTTCATTTTTTCCAATTTCTCCAGGAACGAGGAGTGTGGGTCCTGGGTCATGGTGGGGAATCTATAACAAGCTACAATTTGGAATGCATTTTTGCCCAGGGTTAGTTGCACTTGGATGATCTCAGAGGCATCATGTTGTGCAACTACCCTGGAGGTGTGGATGTCCTTGATAAATATGGACACACCTCTGCCCTTCATGTTTCGGTCCAGGTTTTGTGGCCGAAACGTGTGGTATCAATTATAGTCTGTTAGTGCTGGGGTGCTCTTGGGAGCCTTGAACCAGGTCTCAGTCACTGCTCAGATATCGATGTTCTCCATTTTAAAGAGTGCCTCGAGTGAGTGCATTTTGAGGTTTAGACTCCTAGCATTGAGCAGCATTGCCCTCAGTTTTTTGTCACTTGTAGTTCTTATGGTGGTGGGTTTGTCTTTTGAGCCTTGTCTAAAAAAGGCACTATGGGGGTGGCAAGAGCCTTGGCCAATATCTGGAGTCCCAGGAGTGACAGGTACAGGCCATCTTTGGTGAAGCATCGTGGCTTGTCAAGCATGTCATCCCAAGCAGACAGATACTGGATCCCCTTTGAATGACACCAGAAGCTTAGCCAATTGTTAAAGTTGATCACTTTATCCTTGTACTGTAGTATCATTCTTGGTGAAGGCAGGATAATACTCAGGGCTAGGGTCATACCTGTGTGGGCTACAAGATTGGAGAGCTCTTCCATGTCTCTTTTCATGTACTCCAGGGAGGTATTTCTCAGGTCATTCACACCAACATGGACAATGACAGACTCATATTTGCACTTGCTTTGTAGTGACCTGAATGCATGTGTTATGTGGCAGATTCTGCCACCTGACAAGCAGCTGACAGTAACCTTCTCTTTGTCCAGCCTGGTGAGTGGGAAGTCAGTGTGTCTGACTATAGAGACACCTATGACTAGTGTGTTGGGTATGTTGTTTTGCCTTATGGGCTGTGGTTGTGTGGCACACACAGTTTGTGGGCTATGTGTTGTTTGGGATATGTTGGTGGGAGGAGGTTGCTTTTGTGTCTGCTTTGGAGGTCTCCGTTGCCTAGGTAGATTTAGATTTTTATTCAGAGCCTCCATATATATCTTGGTGTTTCTATGTGTGGGTTTTGTTGGTGTTGGTTTAGTAGGACTATGTGAAGTGAGTGGGATGCTGTGAGTTTTTACCTTCTCCTCTTGACTGTCTGTTCCAGTCTTGGTTGGAGAGAGCTTTGCCTCTAGATTGGCTGTATAAGTGCATCTCTCGCAGGTATTAGTGTTTGGTAGTAGGTTGTCTGTGTACATGAGGCAGTTGTAACATTGCCTCAAGATGCCCAGGTTTATCAGGTAGACTGGAGAGTACATGCCTGAGTAAGTAGTAAAGACTGTTTTCTTTTGTTAAGTGGGAAAGTAGTAAAGACTGTTTTCTTTTGTCAAGTAGGGAAGTATATGGACTATTCCCTCCTGGCAAGTGAGGGGTTGAGTGCTGGGCGTTATTTAGTGCTAGAGCAGATTTAGAGCAAGTGCTGGGCTAGAAGATGCGGGTCTGAGTGCTTAGGCTGAAAGACTGACTAGTTATAAGGGAAAAACTGAAGAGCAGACTTTGTAGATCCGGGGATAGTTAACCCTAACTAACCAGCACTGCATGGTGTGCAAAACCGCGCAAATGCATTTTTTTATAACAGAAAGATGAAAGGGATAGAAATTAGCCCAAAATGGCCAACAAACTACACATTCTGAACTGAAAACCACTCCTCCAGGGACAGATAGGCTGCTCAAAGCTCTCCACTCTCAATGGTGAACAGAGGAACTTCCTTCTATCCCAGTAAGGTATGGGCAACACAGAAACTACAATAAAGCCCTGGATTCAGCAAACTCTGAAAACTGGACTCTACTAGCCTCAGAAAGGCAGGAAACAAGTGTAAATATAGTTTTTTTTCACGACTAGTTTTCAATATTTCAGCCTACTGTTTAAGTGCTGCTGAAGAATCATTCCTACAGAAGGGTTTGTCATTTATACTGCCTTTACAAACTAATATAACTGATCTTATCATAGACATTAAATTATTTGTTAGAAATGCTATGCTGAAAATGATGTTTAAAAATAATGTGGATTGTGCCACTGATTGTAGAAAACCTAGTGTGCATGTACCTCCGCTGCATTCACTGTTAGAAGCATTTGAGAAATCTTGTGAGAATGAATTTATGTTATTATTAAATAATGGGCAATATAAGAAGTTTTTTCATAAATTAACATTTGAAGAACGGAAGGCTATTGTTTCACTACAGACTAATAAACAGATTATTATTAAATCAGCTGATAAAGGGGGGTGCAATAGTTATCTTGGACCATGCATTTTGTGAGAAAAAAAATGTTTGAAATGTTAAATGATACTGAAACTTATAGTACTTTAATGAATATACATTTAGATAATATTATTAAAACTGGGCATGCTGATTTATATGTTTTTTTAATGAATTGGATGATAGATAACAATACCTATAAGTATTTTTTAATAGAGAATCCATTAGTCCCTATATCAGAGGCTTGCCCAGGATACATAAATACCCTTTATACCCCCCTTTGAGACCAATAGTCTTAAGCCAGAGATAACTCACAGAATCTATATCAATATATATAGGCAAACAACTTAGACCTGTTGTTGATGTTACTGAGACAGTTTTAAGAGATACAGAGCATTTTCTTTCAACTTTGTCAGATTTTGTTTTTTCAGATATTGATATATCTAATGTAACAATAGTTACATTAGATGTAACTTCTTTATTTATTGCAATACCTAATGATTTTGGTATTGATTATGTCAGGAAGTTTTTGACAAATATAGGAGGACTCTCTCATGACAAGATCCTATTATGTTGCATGCTGTTGGATTTAGTGTTAATGAACAATGGATATATATTTAATCCAGAAGCAGAGAAGGGTATAGCCATGGGAATTCCATGCGCAAACACTTATGCTAACTTAGTTATGGCCTTTTGGGAAACTACATATTTTAAGACAGGAGGTAAATATATTGCCAACATATTGTACTATCAAAGCTTTGCTGATGATGTCTTTTTGCTCTGGGAAGGAACAGAATTAGAGCTAGAGAATTTTATTACTTATATAAATTATACGAAAGACTTCCTACAATTCACTGGCAGATGGTCCAAGAATAGGATCGATTTTTTGGATGTTCTTATTACCAAAAATGGGAATGATGTTTCCACAACTATATATAAGAAAGATTGTAAAATAAATAAGTTGTTATATAGACACAGCATGCACCCGCCACATATATATAAAAACATTGTAAAAGGACAAGGCCTTAGGGTTTTGAGACTAACTAGTGAAATAGATGATTGTGTAATAGCTTTGGATAATTTACAAAAAGATTTTATTCACAGGGACTATAAGCCCAATGAATGTACTCTTGAACTCAATGGTCGTATTGTGGATCAAGATGGAAAAGGGAAACCTTTTTTTAGAGACCATAGTAAAAGGTGCTGTAATCCAAGAGTTATTAAGACAAATCAACAAGATAAATGTAGGATTGCTATCCCTTTTGCTTTCAACAATATTGATGTACGCAATATAATTTTTAGCAACTGGAGAATACTCATAGCAGATAATAAAGTTAGAGAAATTGTAGGAGAGGTACATAGTTTTGCATATAAGAAAAACAATCTTTGAAGAAATTATTATGTTATGAAAGAGATAGGGACAAATCAATTGCATCTCAAAGGATAGGCACATTTGGATGTTGGAGATGTAATTTCTGTTCCTATATGGCAAACAATAATACGTTTACTCATCCTACAACAGGAAAAATCTATGAGTTTTGACATTACACTGATTGCAGGACAAGAACTGTAGTATATTTAGCTTTATGCTCCTTATGTCCTGTGTTTTATATAGGGAAGACAAACTGCAGTTTAAGAGAATGAGTTTGAGAGCACCTTTATGCAATAAATAATGAAGATGAAACTAATGCTCTAGCTAGACATACATGCAGTGAGGGATCTACACATAAATTCTCTTTTATGGTTTTGGAATTGGTTTTCAGAAGTCGTATGTTAGGAAATATTAAGAATATGACAGAGAAATCTGAAGCCAAATGGATTATTAAATTTCAAACTGATTCTTTGGCTTGAATTATAGAGTATCTGTAAAGCCTTTTTTTAAAGGATAGATTGCTTAAGTGAAACAGGTTTTTATGTATGTTTCTAAAACAGTAACATTTTACAAATATTTAATATTTGATTTACTTTTGATATAAGCATACTTATTAGTTTGCCCCCCTTTTTGTATTTTACTTAGATGTTTGTGTCTTTAAGATATTATAAGATCCTATAATGAGTTTAATTGTTTTAATGATACTATTGGCTAGGATAGGAAGATGTCAGTATGTGTTTTTTATATAAAGGAAATGCATTTTAATTGTTGTTATTGAAGTCTGAAGAAGCGTCTTATTTGGGATGTGAAAGCGATTACTATTGTTTGGATTAAACTCATATTAACAGCCATATTTGTGCTTCTATTGGTTTGTTTTAATTATATATTACCCCTAATGAGAATATCTGGGATCATACCATAAATAACTTCAGGGGACGAATGCATGGGATAAAGCATTTAGGAGAGGCCTCTGTCCATTAGAAATACAGGGGCATTCCTGAGATAAATTTTCTGTGTCCCATTCATAGATCCAATCTGTGCTTGAATATAGACAGTGTTGAGATTTGTTTTATGTGAATGGGGACTCTGTTCTAGAGCAGCACCATCCTCCGTGAGATATATTTGTCCCTGCAATCCATTCTGTTGATATTGCAGAAGAGGTTTAAATCCCTAGACTTAGTATTTCTAATGCCATTTGACTTGCTGATGTGTATTAAATCCATCAGTATTTGATCAGAGGATGCCTTCTATGCTAGACACAGGTCACCTCTTAACAGTCTGTAGGATACTGACTGTAGTGACAAGGCTTTGAGTCAATCCATATAGGACATACCATTTAGGCCTTTTATTCCTTTAATAAGGTATCTCTGTGTATGTATCATATAGTTAAAACATGGTTCTATCATTTGTTTGTTGCCCCCTGTTCTAAAATGTCATGGATTTGCATAGTCAGTTATTCTATAACTAGTAGAAATAGCCATGGTAATAATGGCATCCATGTCTTGTTCACCTGATACATTCTCTCATGTGTGGATATTCCATTTATTAATGCTATGGAAAAGTGCGATTTCCATTGAACATCTTTATCCATTTTATGTCTTCTGTTGTACTGTGAATAAGAACTTCCAAATGACTGCATTGAAAACTTTTATAATGTCTAATGGAACAATTCCTGATTCAATATGCCCATTTTGGTTTCTATGTATAAAAATGTCTAGGTTCCACTAGTTATTTATGCACTGTCTTCCTTCTATAAATCCATTTTGTTCTGGTCTCAGTATTTTGTGGAGGATTTTGTATGACCTTTTCATTAACATTTTTGCTAATGTTTAGATTGCTTTTTATTGAAATTGGCTCTGTGGCTCTGTCTCCTTCTGTCCCTCTGTGGTTCTGCCTCACTAAGCCAATTTCAATAAAAAGCATTGAAATAATGACAGAGGGACAATATTTTAGTTTTTAAGTAAAATATCATCCCTCTGTCATTAGTGAGACAACACACACACACACACACACACACACACACACACACACACACACACACACACACACACACACACACACACACACCTCAATTTGCTGCACTTTCCTTAAAATCAACCTCAGTGAGTGAATAGAGACCTGAGAAATCACCCCTGGTGTATCCAGTTAAGACCTTATGAATACAGGAAACTATGCAGTTAGTATTCTATGTATAGTCTATGCTCCCAATCAACAAATAGGTCATTTACATAATAAGAACCTATGAACCATCATTTGTACTCAAAAGAAGGTCATAGTTGTGCCATTGAAACACCGTTACAAAAAATAAACAAGTGACCAGATAGAACTTTTTGTGATGAAAACCAGGAGTTGACATGTTATATTATAAAACTGCACTCATATACGATGCAAACTGGCAGAAATCCTATTTGTTTGAAAGCACAATATGTGAGCTGTATGAGTCACTACTGACCAAACAAAATGAGTTCTATGTATCAGGGAGTGCACATCCACGTACTTGTTCTGTACAGCAACTGATTGTGCTGCCAGAAAGCTGCACTTAATCCTAGGGTGGGCTGACAGGAGCAATTTATACTGGGATGGTTGGAAATTCTGAAGTACATGAGGGTGACATTCCTGTATCACCAGGTGGATTTCAAATCTTTCTGTGAACATGAGGAAACTGAGGATTTCTATTTAGTTGGAACACACTGAGAACTTATAACAGGTTCTGAAACTTTTGTGAATGCAAACTAGTGCACAACCTTTTAAAATCATAATGTCCAAAGTTATATTGTCTTGAAAGAAAATGGGGAGTAGAGGTCTGATGTAGTGTGCAGTATGTTCAGCCTTGTAGGAAGACAGAACATACACTGGCTCAGCTGCCAAAATTATAATGCACATTATATCTGGCGCCTGAAAATGTATGCTTAGCTAAACAGCCAGTTTCTGGGACATTGTTAATGAAATGCATAGTTAATTACTTTCATTTCAGGAAAATATTTTATGAGGGGGAGTGTCCTTCTGTCATTTTAGCTAAAACAATATATTGCCCTGTAGGTTATAGGTCTACATCAGAGAATGCCGGTTTAGCTTTGTTTCAGATTCTTTTCAACACTGGTAGATTGCCAGGTACCCAGTATTACTGCTGCACAGGTTAAAAGAGCACTGTCCAAAGCCAAGAATACAGCTTCTATGGGACCTGACAATATCTATGGCTGTGTTCTACATGAACTACAGGCTGAACTGGCACCTCGCCTGTGTGCCCTGTTCAATCACAGACTCACCTTAGGCCTTGTCCCTACCAAATGGTGCACTGCTACAGTCATCCCTCTCCACAAAGGAGGAGCGACTACAGACCCTGGGAACTATCGACCCATTAGCCTGAGTCTGATATGCAAAGCTATGGAATGCATCATCATGGACCTAACAAACAGTGATATAGAGAATCTCTATACTCTGGATCCCACACAGTTTGGTTTTGTGAAGGGTATATCATGCCTGCTCAACTTGGTCAACTTCTTTGAGTTAGTCACCAGAGCTGTGGAGGATGAAGGCAAGGTGGTTTATATGACCTACCTTGATCTGATCAAGGCCTTTGATACCATTCCCCACTCAGAAATCATAGAAAAACTTACTAAACTAGGCATCAACCCCTATAGCACTAGGTGGGTTGCAAACTGGCTCACAGGTAGAACCCACAGTGTGAAAGTAGCTGACTCCAAGTAAGACTGCCAACCAGTCACGAGTGGAGTCCTACAGGGTTCAGTCCTGGGTCCCCTCCTGTTTGGTATCTACTTCTCTGAAGTCCAGGCCAACACGAAGGGACTCTGGCTGACAAAGTTCGCAGACGACTGCAGGTTGGGAGCTATTATTAACTCCCCAAGTGATGTTGACATCCTACAGAAAGGCCTCACTGAGACCAATGACTGGTGTCAAAACCATGACCTTAAGCTCAATGCCAAAAAATGTGTTGTCATCCCCTTTGGGAAAAACCCAGTTCCCATGAATCACCACATCGATGGTAGTCCACTGAACACAGAATGCGTTATAAGAAATCTGGGAACACAGGTTGACAGCAACCTCTCTTTTGGCCACCACATTGCCACTGTGGTCAGAAAGTCCTTCTATGTGCCACATCTCATTACTAAGGGTTTTGCATCCAGGAAGAAAGAGGTCATTGTCTCCCTCTACTCTTTCCGCATTAGGCCAATCATTGAGTACAATGCCCCATTTGGCATGTACCTCACTAAACACCTGCAACAACTGGAGAGGCCACAATAGTACCTCACAAAGAGGATCCTAGACCTTAAACATTTGTCCTATATGGACAGACTAAAAAAACTCCCAACTATTCTCTGTCTCATATCGCCTACTTAGAGGCGATCTCTGCTTGACTTACAAAGCCATGTCTGACCCAGCTCTGTTAGAAATGCTACATCTAAAGAAATCCCAATTGCTCTGCATCACACACTCCAGAGACCTCAACCTCATTACCACAATCAACAGAACATGCTGGAGGAACAGGTTCATAACCCAGAGACTGCCCATGCTATGGGATAGACTTCCTTTACATGTCAAACAGAGCACCTCACTTGCCCCCTCAAGAGAAATCTTGATGAGTGGATGGGAAATAGAAAATTCACTCCAGTGATCACTCCAGTGGCTTTACTCAACAGAGGCACTGGGAACTAAGGTTGGGTGGCATGATGCCAGGGTAATCCTATGGGCTAGGCCTAGTACACACCTATTAACCTATGAACCTATGAACACTGGGCTAACTATCCTTTTACCTGCTGTCAGAAGTAGGTGTTCTGCAATGATATCACTCATTACTCTCCTCCCCTCACACCTACACACACACACACACACACACACACACACACACACACACACACACACACACACACACACACACACACACACACACATGCATGCACGCACACACATACACACACACACACACACACACACACACACACACACACACACACACACACACACACACACACACACACACACACACATCTCTGTATATAATTTCTTCCACATACATGCACACACCGGCAGACATACACACTCATTCTGAGAAGAAAAACTAAAAAGGAAAATAAATAAATATGAATAAAAAATATATATTTTTTTAAAGGAATGCTTTTTATTGTGTCACTCTAAAAGTAAAAAAAAAATAAGGAAGAAGAGTGAATACTTTGCAAAATAAACACAGACAATCTGATTTCAGAAACTCATTCAAGGCTGGTTTTGTTGATTCCTATTACTTGCTCTGGAACCTCATTACCACTATCAGTATAACCAACTTTGAATGCTTTTTTGAAATCAGCTTGTCTATGTTTCTTTAGAAAAATGTTCACTCTTCTTCCTTAATTTTTTTACTTATTAGAGAAACTCAATAAAAAGCATTCTTTTTTTTAAAAATCTTTTTTATGTATAGTTTTTTATTTTATATCTAAATTCAAAAGTGAAATTGGCCTGTAATTGGCTAGTTCATTTCTGTCTCCCTTGTTCTTCTGCATGTCTGTATTATTTTCATCCTGTCTCTATTACTTATAAGGAAATAGTCAAATCCACAGCCTTGTATACACTCTGTTCATGGATAACTAAATACTATCCTCTTCCCCCTTTTATTTCCGCCCATATGTCTGTTAAATCATATTTTCTTAACTGTTTTTTAACTGATTCCTGGCTTTGGTATTGTATTTGTTTTTATCATTTAACCAACCCCCCCTTCATTTCAGTCTTTCATACTAAGTATTAAAGGACTCATCAGAAAATATTAGATTATCTGTATTTGGGTTTGGACCTTACCCGTTTACTTATCAAAGACAATACCAGGAAATTAACTATTATTTGAGAGTCCATGCTCAACTACTACGGACTTGTTGTTTGAAGTACACAAAGCTGAGTTTCAACAAATATTTACCGGGGTGGACCACCAAATTTCAAAAGCTAGAGATAGGAAAGATAAAAAACTGACACCTGACAACCAGGAGTACCAACAAAAGAGGGTTTACCCCCCATCACTGGACAACAGGAAGGTCCACTTTTTCAAGACCCGCTTGTTCATGTCGACAGCATCAATGAACCTGATGCAGATGATTCCTTCAACCAGTAGACCCATTAGGGACGACACCACCATGGAAATCAGAGAAGCTTGCCAGCAAATGGAACAACAATGGATCCAAAGTGAATTACTACCACAACCAACGGGGATCGAACAAATTCAGGAATCATGGGAGGTGGCACCAACAAGGGAACCGGAGATGGTAACAATGTGCCCGCTAGAGGAATTTTGCAATAAACCAGGTACTGTAACTTCTTTTTACGGATGTAAAATTTACAATTTTCCGAGTTATTGATTGAGCCTATCCATCATTCTGTATTCCTTAAAGGTTTTAACCTTGTCCCTTCCAACAGGGTGAAAATTGATCATTCCTTGTTGGATTTAAAAATGTTTACCCGTAGAATTAATTTGCAACTATTATATGGGCAAAGTACCTGTGATGAGAGCATTACAATGTGCAAGAGGAAATGCCTTGCAAACACTGTCGTTCACCTCTATGGAAAAATATGTGAAAAAGAGATTCATGCCTTATTGGCCAGGAAATGTAACCATCAGTTTTACAACTTGAATAAATTTAGAAAGACACACTCTGAATTCAATAGTAAATGACAGGGAAATTAGATGCATGAAACCTGATAAGGGGGGGGGGGTCTTGTCATTATGTCCAACATGGACTACGATGGATGCATGTTGAACCTTTTATATGACATGGAAACATACTACCCTCTGTCCCTTAATGAGATTAGCATAGCTTACAGGAGCATCAGGGTAGCACTGGAAGAGTTTTTTCTCTTTGACCACTTAATTCTGGCTTGTTTTTATTTTTAAAAGTGAAGGATCCCATTAGTCCACCTATTTCTGGGTTTCTGAAAATGCATTCAAACATACAAGACCCTCCATTAAGGCCAGTTGTGATCTGAGCAGAATTCACGATAGAACACATGACAAAATGTATTGACAACAAGTTAAAGAACTTGTTTTTTGGGTTCAGGCACATACTTAAAGATTCCTGAGACTTGTTAGACAAACTTAAGGACGTTTTCTTTGACTCAGACATTGTGCTTGTTACCTGTGATGTTAAATACCTTTTTTTCTTGTATACCCCATGAAGAGGGGTTGGCTTAGTTTGTTGAAGTGGTTAAATCTTACAGCAGCCTTCCCAAAACTGATTGTATTCTTATCAGTGAGTTTATGGAGATCATGTTGAGCAATAACTTTATCAGATTAGACGATGAATATTACAAGCAAGTGATTCCAAGATGGCTGCCGACTAGACTAGTCCCTGTTCTTTGAGCTCCTCACAGATTTGTATCATCTTTATTTTTTTACAACTTTGTAATAATCTTTTTCCTCAGCTTTTTTTCAAAAAAAGATTTTACAAATCTTTTTACATACTGTTGGAACATTTTTATCTTTGGAAATTTTACCTTGGGATATATTTTACCTCAGAACAGTTTTTGTGTTCTATCTGACTTGGTCACCTGCTGCTTAGGAAGTTTCCTGGAATCTGACATCCTGTTATTATCTCCTCATCTCTGGGCATGGCTACTAAATCTGACTCCATGGAGACCCAGCCTACGAAGGCCAAGTTCTCTTCAATGCTCTCACCTGAAAAAGATACCTCTTCAAAAAGACTAAGAACATCTAAACAATCTCCTGATACTTCTAAAGTAAGTAACAAAGACTTGAATGAATCAAACTTTTATTTAGATGAACTAAAGTTAGCTCTAAAACCTATACAAAGTGCTATTCAAAACTTCTCAGAACAATTTGCTGACTTTAGTAAAACTCTAAAGCAAATAAATGACAAAATAGACATAATTGAAAATAGAAATTCAGCTTTGGAGATAAAAACTGATTCATTAGAAAGTAATCTAAAGTCAAAAGATAAAGTTATTTCTGAAATACAAGCTAAAATGATTGACTTAGAAGCCAGGAGTCGTAGAAACAACATCATTATTCGTGGTTTACCAGAATCTTATGATAATAAAAGTTTGTTATCTGTAACTCGGAGCATCTTTGAAACATTGTTAAATTGTGAAACATCCTCAAAAGCTATAATTGTAGAAAGAGCTCATAGAGCATTACGTGCAAGTCAAGATTCTTCTTCACCAAGGATTATTTATACTAAATTATTAAACTTTCAAGACACTTTTCAAATTTTGGAAGCAGCAAAAAGCAGTTTTTATGGAAATCTCACAAACTGTCATTTTCACAAGATCTTCCCTCTCAAATAAAACTAAACAGACAGAAACTTTCTCCCTATTGTGCAGATTTGATAAAGAGAGGGATAAGATTCCGCATGTCTTATCCTAATACCTTGTCTTTTACATTTAATGATAAAAGGTTTATATGCTCTGATGCCAAGGAAGCAAAAGATATATTTTTTAAAGTATTCAAAAAGCTTCCTGACTCTGTCTCCTAATGTGTAACTTCTAAACTGGTTTCAATTGTGATGTTTTTTCTGTTAATATTATGTTTCTTTAGGAAATATCTGCCATTTGTTACTCAGTTTTATTCTAGCTATGGATGTGCAGAAGATCTATATATATATATATATATATATATATATATATATATATATATATATATATATATTGTATCTTCTCCTCCTTTTTTTGGGTGGATTTAATCTCATCGTGAATATATATGTTTTTTAGGAATGTGGTGCTGTCTTTGGATTTTTAATAAGCATTGCAAGTTCATTTGTGAACTGCGAAGTAGTGTGCTTGTTATTTTGCAGGTTAAAAAAGTTCACTGCCCTGTGTCAGCTGTAAGTATTTTGGAGGGAGAATCTCTGCTTCTCGAGGCTGGCCAGGGTGAAGATTTTTCTCCTTCTTTCATAAACTGCTGTCTTTACCTAGCCACGCGTCTTCTAGGGATCTCCGAGGTTGGCTGTGACGTCATCATTCATCGAGAACAGCTGCTGGATTCGTTTTGTATGAAGGCTTTGGTTTACTGTGTCTACTTACATATATAGCTTAAACTGTGTACTTTTCTTTATTTTTTACATCCAGCTAATGATGGTGTCTAATTTAGATCTATGTGTCATCGGTTCGCTAGTCATGTCCTGGCACACAGTGAACGTTGCGTAGGGTTGGCGTTACAACAACAAAGCGAGTTATACTGGAATTAAAACTCAACAGCCAAAAGTATATTGTATAATTTGTAGGGTAATTCTGTTCATGTAAACCAATATAGGTTGTGGCAGTATGATTCGTGTTCTGTCTTCTGCAATTTGTGTTTGTCGGAACTCTGAGATGTGAAAAGAATCTCCGGTTTGGGCATTTCAACGGAATGGTAAGGCATTGTTCCTCAAGAGTTGTGTCAAGTTTTTATGCTATGAAAGGTGTTTTAATTAATTTATACAGACATTAAGATGTTCTGTAATCTACCCTGAGTGTAGCCCGCTTGATTCTTTTTTTTTTGTTTGTTTTTCCTTATATGCTGTCATGACAGCACTCGCGGCTACATCCATTGATCCAAATAACATATAAATTTGTCTGCAGCCTTGTTGTTCGGCTGTTGTGTTTGAATGCTCTTATGATCTCCGATGCCTGAAGTATGTGTAAATTTTCTGTCTAAATGATATTGGGGGCAGATGTAGATATAGCAAGCATGTTAGAACAGCATACAATGGTTGTCTTTCTTCTTTTTACAGCAGACAGTTTTGCTTGTGTTGCTCAACCTAGATTTAAGAAATGTATCGGAGCGATGTCTTGTTTAATCAGTATTTTGCTCCACAGCTGAGTGTTACATTAGATTAATGTATTTAGTCAGCCTAGTATAGTAGATAGAAATAAAATTGTATGTAGTCATCACAGCAATGTGAGAATTGTGTGAAGTTGGGTAATTTAATTTTACTTTTGTCTATGCATAGGTCTATGTATAATATGATTTATTAAATACCATATGTGGACTTTCATTTTTCTTGTTGTATACCTGCTTAGATAGCTTTTCTTCACACATCAATAATTGTTATATATAGGCAGATATAGTTTATTTCTTGTAGTCTGCAAGGTAATAGATTAGAAGTTCCTGATTGTTGTGTGTAATTACATGACATAAGGGGGATAGACCTCTAATCACAATGTTCACTTATTTAGCGATAAAAAATACACAAGTATTGACAATGTTGTGTGTCAGTATATAGGGACTGAAATTTAATTGGCAATGGAAAAGGCATTACAAATAAAATGTGATTATTAAGATATAGGCACATCTGGTGCTAGAATCATATTTCATATGTTTTATGCTGTGAGTTAGATTTTACTGTTACGGCTATTCCTAATATCACTATAATGTAACATGACATATCTTACTGTATGATTATTTGCATAATTTATTCATCTTGTTAGCTATATATAAAATATTTCTTACTTAATCAAAACATTATTTATACTTGACACAATCAATATTAGTTTTTCCAGAAGGTATCACATGTATGGGGTAATGTTAATACTATCTTGCATTTATTTTTCATACATGGTAATTTATATAAATTAGATTTATATTAATATTTAGAATATGACGTTGAGGAAATTCTTTAAACTGTTATATATTCTACCTAAAATTAGAGCTCGTGTATTATATATGTGAGCAGGGATTAAATATGTTGGACATCTTGAATTTAGTTAGTTATGTAAATATGTTTGATATTATAAAAATGTTTTTTTGTTTAGTTAGGCTTTTATATAAAGTTCTTTGTGCTAATTTGAGGCAATTGATATTGATAGCGTTAACCAAAATCACTTGTTTGATTCACTTATATTTTTCTTCTCTTGCAGGGGGTAGGTGGCTAGGCACCGGGGTATTTGGGAAGGAATATTATAGGATCTTTAAAATAATTTTTATGGGAGACATCAAGATACACTATAATAAATACAAAGAATTGAGGTTTATAGTTATAAATACATTCTGCCAAACCTTAGGTATATGTTATATATTCATTTTTACTTAATTATATGGCCTTAAATATTGACTCATGGAATGTGAGAGGATTACAAAATAAAAATAAGAGATCCCTACTATTTCATCTTCTATTTAAATCACAGGCTAATATATGCTTCTTACAAGAGACACACTTAAATAGAGAAGACTTCGATAAAGAAACAAACAAGAAATGGATTAAAACGATTGTAGCAGCTGGTAATAGTACAAATTCAAGTGGAGTGGCCATTATAATTAAAAATAATTTTCAGGGAACCATTTCTGATATGAAATATGACATTAATGGAAGATGGTGTTACATTATCTCCTGTTTCCATAACATTGATAAACCAATTATATTTTTTAATCTTTACGGTCCGTGTGATCAACAACATATCTTCTTTATACAAATTTATAATATTCTCTCCTCTTTTAAAGATCATTATTTTATTTTAGGGGGGGATTGGAATGCTGTCATTAATCCAGACACTGACCGTACTAGTAAATCCTCCTCGTACAATTTCCAAGCTTCCATTGCTCTGGAAGAAATAATAATAGATCTTAACCCCATAGATCCTATTTCTCTCATAACACAGTATGATAGAAAAGACATTTTCACATACTACTCAAAATGTTACAAGTCATGGTCGAGATTAGACTTTTTTCTTATTTCCAACTTCCTTACTCAAAGGGAAATTAGCTATTCTCTTGAACCCAGATTTTTTTCTGACCACTCTAGAATGTCTCTCGGAATTAGTTTGGCTTTAAATACTTTAGATACTTCTTTATACAATAGATGGACACTTAATAATAACTTACTTACAAATGAAGATACACATAAACTAATAACTGAAATTTTGAAAGAAACATATCTTAATTTAGATAAATCAGATATTCCTTTAGATATACAATGGGCTGCATGTAAGGCAACTCTTAGAGGTATACTAATTAACAAAGCATCACATCTTAAAAAACAATATAGAAATAAAGAATTACAGTTAAAAACAAAAATCCAGATTTTGGAAAATCAATACAGAATGTGTCCTAATTCCTCTGCATATGATCTATTATTAAACTCCCAAAAAGAATTACTGCTTCTACATCAACAAAATCTTACCATATCAGAGCAAAGGTTCTTAGCTACATACTCTGAATGGGCACAGGTTCCTTCTAAAGTGCTAGCCAGAATAATTAAAGGTAATCAATCCCTCCCCAGAATTTCATCACTAAAACATAACAACAAGTTCTATAATACTGATTTGGAAATTATGCAGCTCTTTACATCATTGTTCTCAGAGATATACTCAAAGGAAAACAAATCTAGATGTAAACAACATATAGTGAACTTTGCGTCCTCTATTAAATTTCCTAGATTAAACGATCAACAAAAGAATACACTTTCTGCCCCGATGACTATTAAAGAAATATCAGAAGCCATTAGCAGACTTAAGACTAGTAAATCTCCGGGACCAGATGGCTTTACACCTGAATTTTTCAAAACTTACTCATCTGAGCTTTCACCTCTTCTTTTTGAAATTTTTAATTATATAATGATTTATGGTATATCCGACTTGTATTGGAACACTTCAAAAACCATTTTAATCTTGAAAAAGGATAAAGAAAAAAATGATCCTAATAATTATAGACCTATATCTCTGATCAACATTGATATCAAAATCGTAGCTTCTTTACTTGCGTTTAGACTAAAAAATGTCTTACCATTCTTGATCTCTTCGGAGCAGGCGGGCTTTATGTCACATAGACATTCATGGGATAATACCTTGACAATAGATTCTCTTATACACTTTACTAAAAAAGATTCAAACCCATTGTATGCACTGATCCTTGATGCTGCTAAGGCCTTTGATAGAGTCAATTGGGATTTTCTTTTTCACATTATGTCTTGCTTTAATATACCTTCTTCTTATATAGACTTTATTAAAATTTTATATAAAAATTCTTATACCTTTCTTTATATTAATAAGAAAGTATCCAAAAGCATAAAGATCATTAATGGCACAAAACAAGGATGCCCGCTATCTCCTTTTTTATTCAATTTATATGTAGAGCCTTTATTATTATATATAACACAAAATACTTCTCACAAAATTCCTAGAATTCTTAACACTAAAGTATGTTTGTCGGCTTTTGCAGATGATCTTGTAATATATTTTCAAACACCCTGCTCTGACCTTTCAAAACTAATTGGTTCTATTGAAAGATTCTCTGAGGCCTCGGCATATCAGATTAACACTCAAAAAACACTTATTTTCCCCATAAATTCACTTGCTCACAAATCATATTTGTTTCCAGACTCCGCTTTCCAAATAGTTCAGAATTTTAAATATTTGGGGATTATTGTGAATCATAATGGTCTCTCCACATTTCAAAATAATTTAGCTAAAATATAGTTGTCTGTTATACTTGATTTAAATATATGGAAATTGCTTAATTTATCACTTCTATCAAAAGCAGCAATAATAAAAATGAATATTCTTCCCAGATTACTATTTCAATTTAATGCTGTGGATCAGTTGATTCCAAAATCTTTTTTTTCAAAAATTAATAAAGTCCTGGCTAGTTTTTTATGGTTTCCCAAATCAGTGAGAATTTCTTACAGTAAATTAATCTCTCCTAAAAATAAGGGAGGACTTGGTCTTCCGAATTTTCATCTTTATTATTTGATCATTTCGGCTAATAGACTATTATCTATTTTGAATATAAATACTGACAGGTATAATCAATACCCTATTTGGACAAAATTATGGTATCAACACATTTTAACTAAAAATATTAATCCATTAGCTCTTCCTTTTCTTTCTTTAGATGTCATGAATAAGCTAAAAATTTCAAACTCTTTAAAACAAAAAATTTTTGCTTTTCAAGAATTGTTAAAACTTGTCAATTTAGAAAATACATTTCAATTAATGCAACCTCTCCATTTAAATCCTAATATTAATTTAGATAATATTCCTATTAATCTTTCAAACTTTCTCCTGATCAAAGATTTCACTGTTTGGGATCTGATACAAAACAAAAATGAATCTCTCACTAATATACGTAAAATACTTAAGGTCAATTCTAATTATTTAACCATCTTACATCAAATGAGAGATATTGTCAATGCTAAGTTCCCTTATATCAAAGTAGACAACATAGATATCACTAATTATAATGTGGTCATACAAGTTCTTACGCTTCCAGGAAAAATGTTATCTAAATCTTATAATCTTATAAATCAGATAACTCATAATACATTTTGTCTCTTTTCCAATTATTGGGACAAACACAATTCTCATATATCTATAGATCAAAAACTCTCAGCTATTAAAAATACATTAGAATACTCGCCTTTCAAAAAACTCTTTTATACTCAACTAATGATTAATAATAATGCATATCTCACTCCTTCTAAACTTAACAAATTTGACGCTAATAAATCGGCCTCATGTTCTTGTTGTTCTCACCCTAATGCAGATCTTTTACATATTTTATGGTCTTGCTATCATTCACATAAACTTTGGACTTCTCTAAAAGTCCGTTTACAGAAAATGGGCTATCACAAATCCACCCTATCCTGGGAGACTGCATTACTACACATACCAAATATTTATCTTTCCAAATTGGATACACAAGTACTATTATACATATGTTCACTTATAAAACTCTATATCACCCAAAATTGGCTAGATCGTACCAAATTGAATTGGAATAATTTCAAAATTCTAGCCTGTACATATATTAGTGCACAGAAAAAGGTAGTGAGAAGTCCCAAGAAGTCGGCACAAATCAACAAAGCTATAGAAAAGGTGTTACATATCATTTATAGTGTATAGTTGGTTACTCTCCTTTTGGGTTTCATATACCTCAGTCTTCTATATATTTATATAGCTGTTTCATTTTAGATATATATCTACTGTGAAATACTCTTTGGTTAACATTAGTATATGTTGTAGATAGTTATTGTATGTTCTCAGACTGCAGTGAGATATATGCATTTATTATACAAAATTGTGTTATCATATATATCTCCTAATTTTTCATTTTTTCTCTCAATATGTATTTTAATTCTGTTGTTGTTGTATTTTTATTTCAATGTTTGAAAATTCAATAAAAAGTTTTTTGAAAAAAAAAAGAATATTACAAGCAAGTCACAGGTGTTGCTATGGGGGCCGCTTGTGCCCCCAAATTTGCCAGTGGGGTTCTATTGAAATGGGGACTATCTATCTTGTTTAACATTACCTTGTTTAAGTTCTGCAAGGGATATTTGAGATATTTAGATGATTTGCTGTTGGTTCGGCAAGGAAACACTGTGCAGTCAGAATAATTTTTTATGCTTCTGAACATTAGCACTGACTTTCTAAAATTTACACACCATGCAGGCTTCCATGAGACCAATTTTTTAGATATAACAATCTTGTGGTCACAGGATGCAGGACTGGAGACTCACCCGCATCAAAAACCTACTTACTGTAATTCTTTTTTGTTTTATTACAGTTGTCATCCCAGCCATCAAAAGAGAGGCATCGTAAAAATCCAATTTATACGAGCCTCTAGGCTTACATCTAATGATGGCTGGTGCATGAGGGAATTTGAAACAACAAGGAACATGTTTCTCGAGAAGGGCTTTCCCAACCACCTTTTGGGAAGTACCCTCGATGGGGTTAAAACTGAAAGGTTAGGCAAGCACAGCCCTATTATTAAACAAGGGTTATGCAATGACAATAATATTGCAAAAACAACCAATTTTTGTAACAATATGATTTTGCACTACACTCTTGATGTAAAGGGTATTGAAAATATTATTACAAAAAACAGTTTTTGTTTAATTGTGACAAAAATACTAGAGCTATTGGGGAGTCTATGCCAAGTTTTATGTATGAAAGAAAAAACAACATTAAAGATTTGTTGTAGAGGAAACCACAGGAAAATGTGGGTACTTGGCCGGTCACTGTAAAATGTGGAAGATGCAAACAGTGCAGATTTATATGGGGGTACTTGGCCAGTCACTGTAAAATGTGGAAGATGCAAACAGTGCAGATTTATATGGGGGTACTTGGCCTGTCACTGTAAAATGTGGAAGATGTAAACAGTGCAGATTTATATGGGGGTACTTGGCCGGTCACTGTAAAATGTGGAAGATGCAAACACTGCAGATTTATATGGGGGTACTTGGCTGGTCACTGTAAAATGTGGAAGATGCAAACAGTGCAAATTTATATGGGGGTACTTGGCTGGTCACTGTAAAATGTGGAAGATGTAAACAGTGCAGATTTATTGAAGACAAGTATGTTGGATGGTTGCATAGTGTGGCCAAAAAATGGCTTTCTGGAGGTAAATTTAATTGTTTCTCCAAGAGGGTGGTGCATCTTGCTATCTGTCAGTCCTGCCAGGCTTTTTACATTGGCAAGACAATTAATGGGTTAAATTGTAGACTTTATCAACACATATACAGCATTCAGAAACTTGCCAATAAAAGTGCACTGGCATGCCATTCTTCAGTTTGAGATGGTTTGGAGAAGTTTAAGTTTCTTGTGCTGGAGCAGGTTCACAATGGCCTTTATGTGGTGACTGGAAAAATTTACTGATGCACAGGTAAATGGTGTGGTAATTAAGATTAAATGCCACCTATTCCCCAGGTTTAAATGAAAGTGTTTCCATCACCAGTGAGTGAACTTAAAAGAAGGCACAACATGGTTTGAGATTTTTTACAAATTTTTATATGGTTATTTTTATTGGTATTTAGTGTTTTAAATGTTCTTTTTTATATTGTTCTTAACCGACATTTAGTTGTGCATGTTAGTTTTACTAGAGGTTGGTCGATTATACATTGATTGGTTTATTATTAGGGGTGGGGTTCATTTACTTAAAAAGTATTTAAACCAGTTTTTATCTTGTTTTGTGGTTCTGAAGATGTTAGTGTACTGACAAAAGCTCTAAACCACATTTATTTATTTTATATTAAAAGTGTTTTGGAGTTTTTTTAAGTTTAGCTTGCTTTTTCTTTTGCCTGCTATTGGACTGCCTAATGCTAGGGTGTTTGTACTGTTTATTTTACTGACTTTTACACTCTCCGGTGATTTTCTTTTTTGGTATTCTTTGCATAATAGTTTACCAGTTTGTGCATTCTGGAACCACTTCCTTATCTGTGCCCTCTTCTTAATAAATATATATATATATATATATATATATATATATATATATATATATATATGTTTCAAAATACGCTTTAAAGGCTTCCCTTACTAGCTCTAATGAACTCAGTATTTGACCCTTACTGTTTTTTATGCAATCCAGACATTGTCAGTATTGGTCTTTATATAGCAATGCAATGTCTTTTGCACTCCCTTCACCTTGCATCCAACAGAAATGATTTTGGGTTATACATTCTACCTCTACTTGCGTTAGAGTTAGCTGCTCCAATCTTCCCTTCAAAATGTTTATCCTCTTCATCAGAAGGGTTCTGCCACTGTCTATTCTTGAAAGTTAATCCTGCAGACCTTTTACTTTGACTTCCTTTTCTTGTTCTTCATTTGATTATATTTGTCTTTTCTTTACTATCCCTGTCATTAGATGAGCCATCAGTGCTGCTTTAACCTATACCCACAATAAATTATGTCAACTTTCTTTTCCAGATCCATTGTCCATTATCACTTTTTGTATCTCTATTCTTAGATTTTTCTGCTGTTCCTTTGTTTTCTGTTTGTAACAAGTCCATTTCCACATGTCTATTCTGTTGTTATTTTGTTCTATTTTCATTGTTAAGAGTAAGGGGGCATGATCAAAATATATCAATCTAAAATATCTGTCTGTATTATTACTTATAAGGAAATAATCAAATCCAATGCCTTGTATACACTCCATGGATAACTAAATGGTATCCTCTTCCCCCTTTTATTTCCATCCATATGTCTATTAAATCATGTTTTCTTAACTGTTTTTTTTTAACTGATTCCTGGCTTTTGTATTGTATTTGATTTACCATTTAACCAATCCCCCCCCCCATTTGTGTATCTTCTTTTTTCAATCTTTAATACTAAGTATTAAAGAACTCTTCAGAAAATGTTAGATTATCTGTATTTGGGGCATAAATATTACCATTCAGAATTTTGTTATTCTGAATTATTTCATCTTATCTGTCTCCCCACAGCACTTATTTTATGTTTCTATTCTAGATTTTAGATTTTTGTGAAGCATAATTACTATTCTTCGTTTTCTTTCTTCAGCTTTATCGTCTTTTATTTTATTTATTTATTTATTTTTATTTAACATTTGATTACCGGGAAATTCTGACTTGGAATGAAGCCTATTTTCAGAGGACGCCCGGGGATAAATGCACCAGACATGTCTTTGAACTATGAACTATGTTTATATATTATTGTTGTGCCAGTTAAGCATGTTAGGAAATCTGCATCAGGACAAAAGAAAATGTATGAGTGGCTTATTATTTTTTCTCTATTCTGCCCTTAGCCATTTGGAAAAAAATATGAACAAGTATATCTGGATGCTATGCTGTCTTTTAGATGAGACTGACGTAAGGTCAAAAGATGACATCTTCATTGAATAGCCAGGTCTCCACAGCTATTTAACAATTCATACAACTGAGTGCGTTACTTGATCACTCTGATTCCCCTGCCAACAGTAGACAGAATATTTGATTTCTAGCTTAAACAATTACTCTCTTTACTCCAAGTTTATGTGACCTCAGAGTTGATATATAATTTAGGAGTTATGAGAAAAATAGTAATATATTCATAGTATCATAGAAGAATACTAGACCAAAGACCCTAAAGAGCCATTTTAAGCCTAGCCATGCTACCCAATAATTTTAGATAGGAATTGGTCACACAGGTTTTGGGAAGGGTTATATGTGACTTAGACACTTCTGGTCAACCATTTACAATCTCCCTCTCTCTGATGGAGACATAGTTGTCAGACAAATACAAATTAAGCACCTACGTTATGAAATGTTGAGATATTTTTTATCCTGCACCAGGAATGTTATAGGTGGTGTAGCTGCTTTTGCAGAATTTGTAGTGCTCCACATATAAAAAGAAAATTAAAATGATATCTGAGGTGGTCAGTACTGAAAGCGTAAGAAGTGAACCTACATTTTACAAAAGAATGGCACACGAATGAGAAAAAAGAAGTGAGTGAATCGCCGACATGCAAAAGAGTGAATCACAAATCATTGACTACTTCTCTCCACTATAAGTAAATAACAGCTACAAAACCCAAATCAAGCAAGGTCAGAATGGTGGTACTCATAGGGAAACTTGGCCAGGAGAGACAGCTATCCCTCCAGTGAAGAGCCCCCCTAAATAATTTAATATATCACATTGCTGTAAGCAGGTACAAAAGCATGTTTTCATCAGAGTGCGTTTAAGGAGGAGTTCACGTTCAGTATCTTCTTCATATGCAGGAGGCTGCCCTAGAAATATAGTGTCTGGCTATAGAGGGGAAATGTATTCCCCAAACCTCAAGAAGTCTATAACAGTAAAATTCCAGCAAAAAAAAAGTCAATCTGTCATTGCTGACCCACCACCTGCCAAGGCTTTTGTCACTGACTACATCTTCTCTCTGTTTCATGTCAGCCTGGTGTAGGGGAAGAAACTCCCTTCTATAATCAGACCTTAAAAGGGTACATAAATGCTTTCATCACATAGGAATTGGACTTTATTCTAATTTACAGCATAACTTAATCTGACCAAAAGAGTAAATCTTGAAAACCTAAAATGAAAACACATTGTAAAAATATTGTTAGTTATTAGGTAAAATAGGGCTGAAGGCCAAATTGATGTGGAGTGGACTAAATACATACTCAGAAAATCTCAGTATGATGCTATGAATAAGCAGTAGAAGCCAGCTGGTTTGAGATGATTGGAATATGGGATGGATGCCACTGAGAAAGAAAAAAACAAAATCATGCCAGAACCTCAGGACTGCAGGTTATAGCAAAGCTCCAAACTATGACAATTTGTTGTGTACTGCTACTCATCCTTTAGTAATGGCAAACCATCTCTCAACGGCTGGCAGACTTATAAATTGTCAATGATTGTCCTTGCCCTGAAGTAGGAAGTGTGCCATGTGTGATCACACCTCATTTGGAAAAGAAAACCTATAACAATTGCTACTTTGAGCACTGCGTGCTTTACTGGTATAGGCATACATCTGGTGTTTATGACTGTTTAATGTTCAGAATAGTGAATTCTGAAAAAAGAAAATGCCTATGAATGAGTTTTTAGACATGCTTAAACTTTGTTATAAACTAAAGAAGTGTTTATGTCCTATGTAAATTCTGAAGTTTGTTTTGTTTTCTATAACATATCGTTTGCATTGCAAAAGAATTGAAATACCATATTGCTGAAAGCAGTAAAATATTCTTCTCAAAACAGTATAAATCAGAACATGAGCACATACACTTCTGTTCATGCAAACCGCCTGCTCTGTAAAAATGGGAGAGAGCAGCAGGAGTAATGTATTACTCTTCATGGTTCCCTGGAGAAAATATGTTCTTCCCTCACTATTCATAGAAGGGAAAACATAATCTTACTGATATTATTTATTTAAATCACTAAGAGCTATAAAATCAGTATGAATTTTGACTGGAGTGTTAGAATTTTTTTATCAAGTGTGTAATGCTGGCATTCATATAGTATTTAAAAAAATCTGCATTTAAGCTTGGTTTTACGATTTACACTGGAAACTAACTTGTTTTTCTAATGCACACTTTATTTCTGAATGCAGTAAAGCATTCATTTGAAGAAGTGTGACCAGAAAGATGGCCTAACTTTCTAACTTGACTCCTCTGATGAAATTGGAGGTGACAGAAAGGTTTTAGATCTAATACTGTTTGCTCTCAACTACTCACTCCATTTTTAACTGAAGCTGTAGCAATACTACATCCCCAGATCATGACAAAGTGTGCTGTTAGAAGCAAATATATATCCTAAAATTGCCTTTGTATGTAATAGGTATTACTGTGAGGCTGTGAGACCAAGGAAAATGTTTCAAATGCAAGCAACTGCTTGCTTGAGTTATGCTCTCCTAGGGTAGAACTAATCTAAATAATATGAGTATAATTGTCTCTTTTTTTTCAGAAACAGAGTCTTTATTATAAATGACATTATTTATCACTCTTTACATATAATTTTGTCAGTGATCTCAAAACATATTTTATTCTAATATTCATACTGGTAGCAGTCTGAAAAAATATTTGTATGACAGTCATCAAGACTAGTCACTAAAAATGATGATCTCCTAGGAATTTACATCTGCTGTACCCATCACTCAGCAGCTAAAGCAGCATTCCTGTTTTATGTTTCGTTGTTTTTACCGATAAGAAACTTTACCAAGAAAGTTATGTAGAACAGCTTTCATTTCTTGCACTCTCCAACAAAAAGGCAAGTGTAACATTTTTTAAATATATATTTGGGTATCTTGCTTTTCTTTTTAGTGAGTTATGTAGACTAATTTTGTAGCTGTAAATGCTGGGTTAACATGGCTTTGACTTGTCCATTTTATGATATTACTATTCCAGAAGTTTAGAAGTTTGACATGGACATTCATTACCTGTAGGCCCATAGAATGTGCTTGTATGAGTCAGTTTGAAAAAAAGAGGAGGGAGGTTGGCATAATGGATAAGGTGTTTGCCTTACAGTCACAAGGTACGAGGTTTGATTCTCACAGGGGGTAATTGGCTAGGCTTAAAATGGCCCATAAGGGCAATTAGTCTAGTACTAACCTATAAACCTAAAACTATAGTAATGCTACATAGCTGCAAATCATTTGTAATGTCAGTGTGATGTATGCCTGATTTTTATATTATTAGAAGTTTTCTTTTAATGCTTTCAAAAACAATTTAAATGGTTTATTTGACATTTCTGGTCACCTATATAGCTGTGGGCTTTTGCATTTTTGGGGCTAGGTCATTATATGATGATATTTTCATTTTATTTTAGGGAATGCCGCAGTGCTTCTAGCTAAACCAAGCTTAGTTTTCTAACTGTAATATTAAGAATCTAAAATAGATCTTAAATGCAAATTAAAGCTTTGGGTCCACAATTATTATTGCTACTGAGTAGAGCCTTCATTTTACAATTTAAAATAACAACAATTCCATAAAATTATAGAGGTTCTTTAGTCTGTGCCCTGAGTGGAGAGTTCAGATTAGGCAATTAGACAACTGGTCACTGTCTCCATATATTGTGATCGGTGTGTGTTCTAACCTATTCCCCAAATAATTGAACCAGACAAAACTAATGTATAGACAAGCTGCATTATAAATTGTAGATATTTTTAAATGTTTTCAGGTAAAAGAATTCCACTTTCTTGAAAGTGAAAAACATATTAATCATTCTAGCCTGATGAAAATCACCATCATTTTGTAGTTTCACTTCAAATTTTAATGACTTACCCTAAGAACACATCCCAGCTCCATATATATATATATATATATATATATATATATATATATATATATATATATATATATATATTGGCCTCTCATAATATAATTTCTAAATTTATGGTGCTCCTGTCTAGAAAACAATAATCTAGAAATGGAGTTTTTTATTATTTTTTTTTATTTAGTTTGTTAACTAGGCTAGTTGGCTGGCACAACTCGCAATCCAGGACACAAAACAGAAACAGCAAGGCTGATTTACACAGAAAAATAAGGGAATGCATAAATACATACAGAAATATAAAGATGTAAAACAAAATTTGCAAAAAAGCAAAAATGTTTAATGTAGACATGTTGTGAAGTATGCAAATGTAGCTAAGAATTAATATTTACATGTATATGCCTACACAGAAATAAACCAAACAAGATTATTACAGTGTGCAGAGAATAAACATCATTTCTTCATGCTTTGCTAAATTGTTTGTAAATGGTCAGCATATAAGTAGTATAAAGAAGTTATCCTTGATCCCTGAAAGAAGCACAATTATATTCTTGTAGGTATTGCAGTTTTTTCCCCTTAATTTCTGAAACAAGTACATTTGTAGTTTTTCTTTTCCCTTAATCTCTGAAACAAGTACATTTTATTTGTCTTGTAGGTGTTGTTTTAGTTTTTTTTTTAATAGTTGTAAAGTTTGACTGATCCACTGAAGTTATGTTTGCTTAGTGAAGGATCTTTCATAAGCATACAATGAGGACTGAGGTCTGTTAAGTTTGAAGCACTCCATATTTATTAATGAGTAAGGTTTATGTTGGGATAATCTGTTAACTAGAGCAGGACAAGAAATATAATTTCAAACTTTGAAAGTAAGAGAGTTTAACAAATAATTGGCCCTAGTTGAGATGGAAAATCATCTGGTTTTCTTCACGATTAAGCAGTCATCCTCCTTGTTGTTGGGAAGGTGTATAAGCCTCAAGATTTTATTTTTGTTCTTTGTAATATGTTTTTGTTGTATATGGTGAAAGAAGTTATAAATGGCAAGGTGTATTCCGATCTAGGAATTAAGACACTGATGACTACAATGGGTTGAGCTTCAAATGAAAGAAATTTGAGATGGAAAAGTCTGCCTTTAGTTGTTGCAGAACTGTTGAGGTAATATCTGTGTGATTTTGAAAGGATAAGGTGTTGTCTTCTAATATGACTAAGTATATTTGCTTATCTCTTTATGGCAGAAGAGTTTTTGTAGAGTCAAAAATGATGGATTGCTTAATTTCAGAAAGTGTTTTAGGTATCCCAATGAATATAACTAAGGATTTGTTTGTATGAGTTGTTATAGCAATACGCCATGGCTGGGTGTGGGTAAACTACCCACATCCAGCCATGGGTTATTGCAATTATACAATAACATTATTTAAGAAAAAAGTTATTTACTTTTCATAAATAATGTCTTTCTATAATGGTGCTGTGGTGTTCTTCCACTTTTTTCCTGGTATCATGGGACTTTGATGTATTGGTCATGTGTATCAGACTTACATTCTTATGGTTACACAGTACATCAGTGCTTTGGAAAGGAAGATCACCATTGCTGAAATCCAGACAGTTCAGACATAAAAGAGAAACAGGGCAAAGAAAATACAAGGATAATTAGGTATGTTCTTTTTTAGTTTTGCACAACATATTTGATTTTCATTGTATTTTCTCTGTCCTGTCTCTCATACCTCTGAACTGTTTGCATTTCAAAGTTTATTTTGTTTTATTTGTTTTTTTGATCAAGGAAAATGGAAAGCTCTGCAGCATATATTAATAGATGGAAGTCATGGTGATGGACTTTTTTCTCTTGGTATATGCTGGATTTTACAATGGCACACTGGTTTGGCTACCATTCAGCCTGCATATTTTTGAATATTAACGGCCAGTCATTATATAGTAACTTATTTTACAGCCAGAATACCATGCTGCATTTAAATCTTGTTGTAGCTATGATGATATGTGATATGTGACTTTGATTTCTTTGTTATGACTATAACATCAGCATACAATATGAGATCAAGCATGTTACACATGAAGGTAAGTTACTTATATAAAATGAAAAGAGCAATGGGCCTAAAGTTGGTTCTGTAAGAAGGTACTTAAATCCAGTCAGAAAACAATGAAAAGGTTACTGTGTAATACTAAGTGAGTTACCAGCCATGTAGTAATTCTGCATTACTCAAGTCTAATATAATGCTTTGTTGTGTTACTAAGGGGAATAGACTGCTGAGCCAAGGTGGTGATGTTAGCTCTTTACAAGACACTGGAAAGGCTACAGCATGAATACTGTGTCCATGTCTGCTGTAAAGGCTTGGAGAAGAGTTCTGTGGCAATAGAAATAATATTAAAGAAGATCACTATAATTGTTAAAATTACTCCTGAGGAGAGACTAGGCAGCCTCTACTTATAACTTTCTAGAAATCAGGAGAAGTAATAAAGTCTGCATACCCTGTAGAAGTCAGGAGTAAAAGAAGGGACATGATAGGAGCACACAAGACCATTAGAGAAGTCTTTAAGGGGATTTGATTAAGTGAAGTGATAGGAGAGGGAGCAGAGGGTATTTCCAATAATTGAAATCAATAGTTTTAGAAATGAAATGAGGAAATGGTTGGAAAAATGAATTGTCAGAATAAAAAAATGCATAACGGTGCAATTGTATCATTCAAGTTGGAATGAAATGGAATGTAATTGGATGGAATGGAATGGAATGAAATGGAATAGAATGGAATGGGGTGGACTGGGAAGAAAGGAATGAACAGCTAAAGGCATGAGATGTAGCTGTATAAAGTTATGGGAAGCAAGACAGCACACCAGGCAGACCAGGTAATTTAATCTCCTTGTAAAGAGTATGCATATATTTGTATAATTATGCAGATTTTGCTCAAAACTAAATATGTCTACTTCAAAGCATAACATTGCCTTAACCATTCTACGTGACACTAAGTAAATTTTGGTCACCAATTATTAGATAACATGGCGATTCTCAGATTCCACCGGATTACTGTATTTTTTCTTAACTTGGTGTGAAACCTAACCAATACTGCACATTTGAACTCAGTACTTGTGAACTAAATCAGACTGCCATTCTTTACTTTCCAAGAGTGAAGACATACCCTAAAATGCCTAGCATTCATGCTGTGAGTCTAGTATGCAGTTGTAGGAAAACCTCCCTGGCTGAACATGAAACTGCGCACAGGCACAAAGCCAAATATTACATTTTGCCTTCCTCTGTTTTTCATTCTTTAAGGATATCAGTTGACTGCATACTACACACCTTTGTAGACCTACCCTATCACCCTGAAACTTAAATTCAGAAAATTAAATAGCATCATTTAATAATTTGATAAGGTATTACAGCACAGTCTGAATTGCCACACTCTCAATGGTAAAAAATAATACTTTTTCCAATTCCACTCTGAATGATTTCTTTAAATTAATTAAATAATTTGACTTCTTACTAAGCAGCTAAACAAATGTGCCAGCTAATATAAGGAATAGAACTGTAGTGCAGGTAGGTGGCATTACAGCCCTGCTTCCTTGTCTGATGAGCAGTAGTATGTGATATGCATTGCTCTTATCAAAGGCTGCTTTGTCCTAATATTGTCAAAAAACTGAGATGTGCAGAAACAGACAGTGACCTTGACTGGCAGCCTATATACTAAAGGAGTTGAAGTGATCTCTTTTGGGGTTATCATTTTACAGTGTGTCCAAATGTGGCATTATTTGGGGCTGGGTGTACAGTTAGCATATGAAACCATGTTTTCAAAGAATGGTGCTTTCCTCCTTGGCTACTGCTGTTGAAATTCTTGTTAAGACGCTTCTCCTTGTTTCTTCTTTAAAAGAACTTTTTATTAAAATGTTTTAAAACAAAAAACAAAATAAAAGCTACAACCTAACAATTTGAAAGTTAGCATCGTAACACAAAAAAGAGATGAGCGCTTTCGGTTTATCAACCTTCTTCAGATTTGCTTAACATTTGCTGCTACTTCTATTTATATTCATGCTGCTTGCTTAAAGTCATCCCCCACAACCAATGGGGTCCTCTGTGCTAATTCTTGATGTACTTGTAGTCCAATCCGATGTTCTAGTTCTTATTTCTTGGAAGCCAATTACATTCTTCCATGCAAATGAGTTTTAATAAATCTACCAATGTTTATTCATTTCTTTCTCTTACCTAATTTGCTATTCTTTTTCTTTTGCTCCAATGGCTTGTGTGTATCCTGTTGCAAGATGCAGGCTTCACTTTTTATGTCATGTTCTTATTTGCCTTTTGTAAAAACTAATCACTCTCCCTGCATAGCATTTTTCATGTATTTCGCCTCTATAACAGGGCTACAACCTCTTCTCTTACACAGGTTGCCTTCATTAGGTAAACCACAAGTACAATGGCTTTCTCCTTTGTTTTTAAAACATAGGATCAAACACTTTCTTGTATATGCTCTTACTTCCATGTCATCAGGTTTCTTTCAAACTGATAGCGCTTACTTAACTACATAAATGCACTTGCTAACTCACATCGAAAATCAAAAACTTTTTTTATTTATTTTGTATCTTGCTTCTTAATATCAAGTCTCTTTCTGACTAGGAGCGCTTGCTTATATTCGAAGATGTACTGCTGATTCCTGTTATTCTATTCGAGTTTTACTTTGTACAGAGCTCTTTACTCAGTTTTATTAAGAAGCTATCCTAATTGTTTTTTAATGTTATGTAATCCATTGGTTGGCAAATTACACTTCTTCTCCTTTTTCTCCCATACTAATTCCAAACTCTCTGCTAATTCAATACCTTTTCTTCATTTGCTGACAAATTTCCGCTAACAAATATCTTTGTATTCAATGAAGACATGTACTTACAGAAGGATGGCGTAGCTATGGGCACGTCCTGTGCGAATAGCTACGCCAACCTCGTCATGGCCAGATGGGAAGATAAATTTCTTTATGGTGTTTCACAATTTAGTGAGTATGTAGGCATGTACTGCCGTTTTGTAGATGACCTGTTTCTCCTGTGGTTGGGGGATGAAGACTCACTTAAAGATTTTGTTACTTATCTTGAGTCCACAACTGAGTTTTTGAAATTCACCATGAACTTTTCATATGACCATATCTCATTCTTGGATGTGGACATATTTCGTATGTTGAATGGAATGCTTAATACCTCCATATATAGGAAGGGATGCCAGAGAAATAACTTACTACATAGACACAGTATGCACCCGCGCCATGTATTCAATAATGTCCTTAAGGGACAATTTATGAGAGTGTCCAGACTTAACTCTGATTGTTCCCACTATGAGAATGGAGTACAGGAGATGAAGAAAAGATTTTTAGAGAGGGGTTACCATGAAAAAGAAATATCTGACACTATTCAAACAGTAGGTTCTTTGCGATCGAGTAGTGCAAGACCGTATTTTACTCAGTATTCGGAGTATCCGAACACTGAAAATGCTGTTGAGAACGAAGTTAGGGCAAATTTGAATTTTAGTAAGATGAGCCTGGAAGTCAAAAAAGCTATGTATAGACGGTGGGATATTTTAAGGTCAGACAGAGAGGTTAGTAAAGTGGTAGGTTTAACACCACGTGTAACTTTTAAGAACCATCCAAATTTAAAAAGTTTATTATGCAGACCAAGAAGTACACTTTATAGTAGTAGTACTGAGAATAGAAATACCGTACCTTGTGGCAGATGTAATCAGTGCCGTTTCATTTGTAAGGACACTATATTTACACACCCCTTGACTAAACGAATTTTTTACTTTAATACCAACACTACTTGTGACAGCAAGAATATAATATACGTCGCTATTTGCAATGCATGTGATGCCTATTATATAGGGAAGACCAACCGCATGCTAAAAGAACGTGTCAGAGAGCATAACTATTTAATTAGAATAGGCTCAGACCTTAATGCTCTGGCAAGACACTATAAAGAGACGGGAACAGACCATACGTTCAGATTTTATGTCATTCAAACAATTTTCCAAGGTTTCAGAGGAGGTGACCTGATCAATAGGACACTAGAGAGTGAAACTAGATGGATCATTAGATGGAGATCGGACAGACCCCCTGGCCTTAATGACAAGGTACAAATTAAACCATTTTTGAAAAGCAGAAAATTACATAGAGCGAGATAGTTAGATAGCTCATTATGGGAGTTTATGTAAAATCTGGGTACACCAGGAGTTCTCTTCCCTGCCTCACCTTAATCGATGTATTCTTTCTATAGGAATCTATTCTGTGTACACTGTTAGTTACATACTTGAACGGACTGTGTATTATTTAGAGCAATCTTTTACTGTCTTTATAATACATAGATGCTCATGTATAGGCTCCAATATGTTGCTTTGCTTGTGGCTATCTTTGAATTTATTCATATAGTTTACCCATTTTTAATAGGTTACCTTAGTCATTGATTGATTTGTTTGCACAGTCGCTCCTTTTATCTGTAGATTGTTTAGCAGTAGCTAGATTCGTGCACTAAGGTCAGATTATCCTATGTGTGCACCATTTTACACCTGTTTACACGCACTTTTTAGTACAGTTTGTTCACTAGGTATGATTTGACAACAGTTATGTTATTTAGTTGTCTGGGCATTACAGTTTAAATGCAGCTTCCATTGTGCTTGTTGTCGTCTAGGTGAGCTTTGATCGCTGTCATGTAATTTGCTATGACGGTTTTATTCTCCCTTCTATATTGATTTTATTTTTTATTTTTTTATTTTTTCATTTTTTATTATTGTCTCTTTGGCCCCTTGTGACTTTATGGGCTTCACATATATTAATTTTTGAGTTATTCATCCTTCACCATTCAGGTTATCAAATGTATTTAGAAGTCAAAATGTGCATACGATTATTTTATGTATATTTATGCAATTCGATCTATGCATCATTGACATACTCTGTGATTTGTATCTATGTAATAGTATTTAGAAGTCAGTGTATTTTATATGAAATACTGCTTTAAGGTTTTAAACTGTGACGTATTTTTTTGACCAATGAAAGCACATTGAATGTTTTATAAAGGATTTTAAAGTAGTTTTTACTGTTTTAAGAGTTTGATAAAGCCTCATGGCGAAAGCGCTCACTCTACGATATTAATAAATGGTTTTTGAACTTGCAGAAGAGCATTTAGCGTTTCATTCATTGGATTTTATCTATCGTTTTATTGCCATCAGGGGAGCTCGCTATTGTGATTGGTATTTTATTACTTTCTTGTATATGCTCTTACTTCCATGTCATCAGGTTTCTTTCAAACTGATAGCGCTTACTTAACTACATAAATGCACTTGCTAACTCACATCGAAAATCAAAAACTTTTTTTATTTATTTTGTATCTTGCTTCCTAATATCAAGTCTCTTTCTGACTAGGAGCGCTTGCTTATATTCGAAGATGTACTGCTGATTCCTGTTATTCTATTCGAGTTTTACTTTGTACAGAGCTCTTTACTCAGTTTTATTAAGAAGCTATCCTAATTGTTTTTTAATGTTATGTAATCCATTGGTTGGCAAATTACACTTCTTCTCCTTTTTCTCCCATACTAATTCCAAACTCTCTGCTAATTCAATACCTTTTCTTCATTTGCTGACAAATTTCCGCTAACAAATATCTTTGATTTCCATAACACATCATTTCTCCTTTCTAACTGATGTAAATAATGGATGAACATCAATTGATAATGGAAATCAAAGATATTTGTTAGCGGAAATGAATAAACATTGGTAGATTTATTAAAACTCATTTGCATGGAAGAATGTAATTGGCTTCCAAGAAATAAGAACTAGAACATCGGATTGGACTACAAGTACATCAAGAATTAGCATAGAGGATCCCATTGGTTGTGGGGGATGACTCTAAGCAAGCAGCATGAATATAAATAGAAGTAGCAGCAAATGTTAAGCAGATCTGAAGAAGGTTGATAAACCGAAAGCGCTCATCTCTTTTTTGTGTTACAACGCTAACTTTCAAATGGTTAGGTTGTAGCTTTTATTTTGTTTTTTGTTTTAAAACATTTTAATAAAAAGTTATTTTAAAGAAGAAACAAGGAGAAGCGTTTTAACAAGAATTTCAACAGCAGTAGCCAAGGAGGAAAGCACCATTCTTTGAAAACATATTTGTGCATTTCTTGGGTTTTCTGTAAGCGTTTGCTCACTTCTCTTTCTACTAGCATATGAAACCAAGTAGTCACTAACTTGCCCATTACTTTGTGATTCTCAGTCACAAGCAAATGGTTATCAGATATGTATGCATGAAACAAATTGCCTTATACTACTGTGGGCAGAATTTGTTTTAAGTAGTGGAAGATTACAAATGATGAATGTTCAATTCTGGGGATGGGTGCTTTCTTCCTATGAATGCTGAAAGACTTCCCTGTGGTAATAAAGGCTTCACAGCTTTTTCTTATAGCCAGTTTCTGTGAATTGTTTCACAGTCAAGGGCAGCCATGGCATTTAAGATGCAACTTATTTTAACTGGTATTTTGACAGTGAATAGAACTGAAGTGTCTTTTTTGTGTTTTGCACAGGGAATGAAGACAACATGCATATTTTCACTTTTGTAATAAATACTGGATTATTTTAATTTCACAGTTTAGCAGCTGTCATTAATGTTCCATTAGAATTCAACAGTATGCAACCTCTCATTGCATAAAATTCCACCAGATATACAGGTTCATTTTTCTCAGGCAGTCAAATTCACTATACTTCAAACTCACACATATATTGTGTTCCATTATCCATAGTTAGAACTGTACTGTGTTATAATCACAAATCAGAAAAAAACAATATTTCTGCCTTCAGGTGATGTTTATAAGCAATTTTGGTGTTCATACGTGGGGGATATTACACATATTGGCAAAATGGCACCCAGATTTTAAAACACAGTTGTCCTGTTATTCTTGTATGTAAACATCTAGGCTTTGAACAGCTGTAACTGAATATTAGAATATGTTTTCCAGATTTTTTAGAATTTGCCAGACAGCTTCAGATGTATAACTCCACCTAGTGACCCCTAGTAGCTCTAAATAACTATTGGAGAATGTAATAGGCAGTAAAGACAAATAATGTTCCACCTAACTCAAAATAAAAGTGCTCACAGGAGGTCAGAAATAAACTACTGAGTTGGCATTTGAATCCAGGCACAAAACAATTCCAATGACTAAAACTGCAACAAACAGCGCTTTAATAAGACCAAAAATTAAGTAAAAAATCGGTATGGTTAAACACTTTTGTCTCGCAAAGTTAATGTGACTTCTTCAGAACCAAACAACTTCATGTTTCCATCATCTAACTAGTCTAACTTGTCACATGATAACTGTAATTCACATGACCACTGCAAAATGTTCTAAACATAACTGAACATAAATTAACATAAAAAGTACATTGTTAGAATAAAGTTCAGTATTGTTACTATAAAATATTTTGGTAAAATTGCATACTCTGACTTTTTTTTATAAATGTTTTTCAGCGAAATACAAAGATGGACAATTTAGGTATCTGAAGTAAATTCAATGCAAAAACATTTGGACCTTCATTGCTTTTTACTTTAAAATACATGCAACAGAAGAACAATCATTCAACCCTGGAAAGTTTTCAGCATTTGTTTTTAACTGCCACTTTAACACACACTTTTCGACCAACTCATTCTACAACCCTACCTTAGAATTTACAGATACTTTCTCTAAGACCTAGAAAACAAAACACTGATCTGGGCATGGGGTTATATGAATATGCAGTGCATTTGTCAAGTTCTTAGCTCTGAGGTAATGTAGATGTTCATATATTCTGTTCCTAAAATGATGCACACTTTTTCCACTGTAAAAGGTGGGATCCATCCATTCACCCTCAACTGCTTTTTCCCATTCTTACACATGGGGTAGGGGTGTCACTTCACAGTGACAATCATCTTGAGCCAAGGTTTACACTGCCAAGTGGCTAGCCCTGCTTAGATACTTGGTAGGTAAATTATAAAAAGGTGGGGTATTGTTTGCATATTATGACATACACTACCTGTTTTATGCCACAATTAATTTTGTCCTGACTAGAAAAAAATACACTGACCATTAATCCAAATATCTTCCCCTTGTTTTATGTAGAAATATTAACTACACCTACCACATCTATAAGTGCCCCTCTTGTTCCTGGTTTCCACTTGGTTAGTGAAACCATTTTTTAGGTTTTTCCATCAGCTTTTTAAAATTGTTACCCCTTTTATATACCTTTCTTGGTTTTAAAGTCACTGTTTTAATCAAATTACTAATCTTAAATATGTTCCAATTCTTGTTGATTACATCGCTGATTAAAGTACTACCTATCAAATAGGTCATGGTCAAAGCACTGAAAAGAGATCACTGACCTTTCCATCATTTTATGAAACCTCATTTTGGTTTGTGGTCCTGCCTAGAAGGGGGAAGGGGTGTAAATCCCACCTCTCCTCTTGTTGACCACTTCACCTTGTATGTCTGTAATATACCACTGGGGTATCCCCTTGTCCGAAACATGTCATTATGCACTTTCAGTAAAAGTCTTTTCAACAGATACCATTCTTGCCAAATGGACCATATGTCTTTTGACCAAAACTTTCTTTTTTCTCTTAATCACAAAATCTTTAGTTATGGCCAAATCTAACTACAGAGTTTCTAGTTAGCTACCTGGTAGGTAAATTGTAAAAAGGAAGTGTTACTACTAACATACTCAAAAAACTCTGATAAACTTTCCTGGACCCATTCCATAAAATACAAATATCATCAGGGAAACAAGTATAGCATTTCCAACGATTGACAAATTCATTGTTGAAAATTAATCTCTTTTCCCATTCTGCAATAACCAAGTTAGCAAAAACTGGGGCACAAGCTGCCCCCATTACCACACCAGTTTTTGTTAGTATTATTCTTCATGAAAAAAAAAAAAATATATATATATATATATATATATATATATATATATATTTATTATTTATTTATTTATTTTATTTATTTTACATTTGTTGACCGGGCTAGTCTACCTGGATATATGTCCATTTTCAGTAGAGGCTCGGGGAGAAAAGCTCCAGGAAATAACATACAATGTAACAAAAAATAGCATAAAGACAGTCCTATGCAGCAATAATTATAAGATCAAAAACAGTTTTAAACAGCTGTAGTTATAACAAAGAGAGTAAGCTAAAGAAATTGTTATAAAAAATAAAAAATAACATTTTTTTTTTTTTTTTTTTTTTAGTAATAAGGTACTCTTATTAGGAACACATCTTAGTAGGTCATAGTTTAGTAATACACTTGTATAATTTATATGAGAGATAAGGATATTAAAGTAATTTAAGAAGTTTAGTATTTGGAGAAGGTAGAAAATCAGAGACAGGAAATATATATATATATATATATATATATATATATATATATATATATATATATATATATATATATATATTGCTTTTTTTAATACTACTTCCATTAGTTCCACTAGTACTTTAACAGTGTAGCTAGTAAAAGTACTAGCCTTTGTCAGGTACTCATTCAACCACTGAAATCCCACCCCATGTAGGATAGAGTATCTTTAACATTTATTGTAGCAAAATGTATCTGATTGTGATAAATGTCACTAAAAAACAATATCTAGAAATCCAAGGAATCATTTCAAATAAGATTTATTTATTTATTTAACTTATTTTATTTGACATTTGTTTACCGGGTAATCTGACTGGGTCTAAAGAACCCATTTTCAGCAGAGGCCCGGGGAGAAAAGCTCCAAATACAATACAGATGACATTAGAAATACTATGCACAAATAAGTTGAAAGAACATCAACTATGTTACAATATGTTATAATATATACTACACATCTAGATAATTCTATAGAGTTAATAAAAGATTATAGACAATAATAGTCACCCTCACCATATACATTGCTTATGAGTAAATAGTATGCAAAAAGTGCATTGTATGACATTGACTGTTATAGTGCATGAAAAACTGGAATGTTGGCTTCAATTAGGAAAATAATAGCCAGAAAGTTAGTGATGCAGAAAGATAGTGAGAGAGTTAAGAAGAATAGAGGCATTACAGTTTGAGCAGTAGCTTAAGGATATGGTACAGAAACAAACAAAGAGTTAGAAGAGCCTTAGGATCTTGCAGGCTATGAGGGAATGAAATGTGACAGAAGAGGAAGATGAAGCTAATACGGAAGAAGAGGAAGAGCTGAGCATTATGCAGGCTTTATGCAGGAGCAGAGCCATGTATTTTTTAGATGATTTTTAAAGAGGCTTTGAAATGGGTTAGGCCAAGCATAGCCCTGGTAGCCACATGTAGTGAATTCCATAGTATAGAGACAGAGTATGCATATAGAGAGACCTGGTTTTCTTGTAGATTTTGAGATAGCTAAGAGATGTTTGTCTTCTGATGGTAGGGATTGATTTGGTGTATACGGTTTGACTAGATTGGCTAGTGCAGGGCAGGCAGTAAGCTTGAACATAAGGTTATGCAAGGTAGATAACTGAATAAAGGCAAGTTGGTTGGCGAGTTCAAGCCAGTTTAGTTCTAGTAGCAGTTTACAGTGGTGTGTGTGTGTGATATTTAGATCTTGTGGCAAACTTTGCAACTTTGTCCATCTGTTCCATCGTGCATAGGGTAGAAGTTTCTAAGTTAATTAGGATAAGAGCACCATAAAGAAAGGAGGGAAGTCAAAATGTTTTTGCAAGGGTAGTTTTGGTTGTCGTAGTAAAGAAATGTTTGTTTCTATATAAGAGTCCCAGTTTTGCTAAGTTTTCTTTACATTTTGATGTATATGGGGTTTGAATGAAAATTTATTGTCAATGATAACTCTTAGAAGTTTGGTTTACTGCACTATTTCTGTGACAGTGTTGTCCGATGCAAGGATATTGAAATGATCATTGACAGGGAGATGTTTTTGGGGTGAAAGACTACTAGTTTAGTCTTCTGTGGATTAAGAGAGTTGGGCATTTCTTAGCCAGGGTTCAAATGTAGTAAAGAACTGCTGAGTTTTTTAAAGTAGTTCTGGTAGTGATTGAGTGGTACAGATTATGGTAGAATCATCAGCATATTGAATGAGGGTTCCAGGGTGAGAGGCAATGTGAAGGTTGTTTGTGAAAATGTTGAAGAATAGGGGTCTGAGGATTTAGCCTTGAGGGACTCCAGTAGGGTTATGCAAAAAGGGCAAGAGTTCATTGGACCATTTCACTGCTTGTTTACGATCATTGAGGTAGCTCTGAAACCATTTTACGGTGTTAATCTGAGAAGTCTAAGTTATACAGTGTGTTCAGTAGTAAGGGGTGTGATACTGTGTCAAAGGCCTTGGAGAGATCAAGAAAAACTGAGGCTGTATAACATCCTGCATCTTTGGCCTTGTTCACGGTCTCTGTAAAGGATAATAGAGCTGTAGCTATGCTGTGGCTGGGTTGGAAGCCATGTTGGGTTTCGGTTAAAAGATGATTTTGCAATAGGTATTGCATTACCTGCTAATGGATACCTCTCTCAAGAATTTTGAATATGGGTGACAAGATGGATATAGGATGAAAATTGAATGATTCAAAAGAGTTGCCTCCTTTATGGATGGGGTGATGTGAGATTGTTTTCATATGATAGGCGCTTCTGATTCAGATAAAGACCTATTTATAAGGATACTGATTGGGTAGGTGACTGAGCTGGCAGCCAGTTTGAGGTAGTGTAGCAGAAGATAATGAGCTGAGGTGGAGCGGGTTTTAGTTTTTAATAGCAGTTTCTCAATGGTGTTACTGGGTATGGGCTGCAATGAGAATTGGGTTCATATGACATTTTGTTGAGTGGGGGTTATTAATGACAGGGTTAGAAGTAGTTGATGGCCTAGGGTTGGTGCCTGAATAGGTTGAAGGGTGGGGGGTCCAGTATTAGGGGTGTTAGTCAGTAGGTCTGATATTGATTTTATGAAGTGCTTGTTAAAGTTTTTGGCTATTTGATATGGAGTGCCAACATTTATTGTGGTTGATTTTATGCTAGAGTTGAAGCAGGGAATGGTAAGACTTCTTATCTCTGCTGATTAGTTTTGTCACTTTGTTACATACTGTTTAGAAATTGACATGATTTTTTTCATTTTTATTTAGTTTCCAGGTTATCCAGGCTAGGCCCCTTTGCTTCATCAGGTGTTTGCATTCCTTAGAGAGCCATGGTGCTGAGTTCTTTTTGATTTTTTTCAAATGAATGGGAAATAGAGTATTAAGTATGTGAAGGAAGTTGTTATTAAAGTATAGCACAGCATCATTAAGGGGGTAGTTGTTTAAGGGGTGTCCAGTCTATTTCAGGTAGGAGATTGCTGAATTTGTGCTGACAAAAATTATTTGAGTTCCTACCTGCTTTTACAGTGTGTACTCTTGGTTGTTGGGAGTTTGTTCTAAGGGAATAAGCTGGCAGATGATCATTCAGGGAGCTAGACAGTATATGGGAAGATGGGTAATTGGTAGGGTGGGATACTAGGATCCAGTCTAGGCTGGATTGGCAGTAAGATCTTTGCTGTATCTTGTTGGAGTATTGATAAGTTGAGAAAAAAACACAAATGTATACTATTTGTGGGGGAGTTGGAAGCTTTGGTTTGCCAATCTATATTTATATCTCCTAACATTATTTTTTCAAGTTCTGTGGTTTATTGCTTGGGATGTCAAGGATAAAACATTTTCCAACACTAGTATATTGTGACCTGGTGGGATATATATTACTATTATGCAAATCTTTTTTGATGTGTTGCGGTTCAAAAAAGAGATTAGTTCCTCAGCATTAGAAAAGATGTTTACATTACTGGTGTAGGTTGTGATATCAAATATAGAGGGATATAGAAGGGCTATCCCTACCCACTTTTTTTAGATCAGTCTCTTTTGGTTAATACAAAGTTAGGAGGTATTATTTCTGAGTCATTTACATTGGGTGTAGCCATGTTTTGGTAATGGCTAATATGTCAGGTTTACTTTGATCAATCCAGGCATGCAGTGGGGCTATTTTATTACATATACTTCTAAGGTTCAGTGTAAGTATGTTTAAATCTTTGCGGGTACTCTTGTGTTAGGATTAGCGGATGGGCCTGGGTTAGGATGCATGTCTCCATATTTGAGAAGATAGGTAATGAGGAATGAGTACCATTATGAAGTGTTCTTTATTCATAGGTGATGGTGTCAAGTGTGGTTTCGTAGGTGGTGAGGAGGCCAATATGTGGCTTGAATAATGTGGGAGGGTATAAGGAAAAAGCTGGGAGGAGATATTTGAAAAGCTGTGTTGTTTATTGGGGAGATGTTTGACGGAGGTTTTTGATGTATATTGGTGTGTCAGAGTATGCAAGGATATAGTTGTAGTGAGGTTGAGAATTAAGAGTAAAGAGGCTAGGCAGGTTAGGAGGAACATGTCAACTGAGATAGGTTTAACAATAGTAAATGTGGTATTTATGTGTAAGAATGTGCTATCAGATGTAAATAGAGATGATATCTTGTGATATGTGAGCAGCTTAAGGTAACATTGGAAATGCTTTGACTTCAGGGTGGGCTTTGACAATGTGGTTAGGTGTTTTGCTTTGTGGTTTGTGATAAGGAGGGGTGGGGGACATGTGATTGGTCAGTATTAAAATTATGGTGCAATGTTAGTTTGATGTGTGTATAGTAGAAAAGAAGGTGGCAAGCCTGGAGTTAATGTAAGATAGTTTGAGGTAGTGATTGTATTGTGATGGTGAAGTAGACTAAGATGCCAAGAAGTATAGTAGGGGGGAATGAAAATTCAAGGTGATGGATGTAAGGGAAAGCAGATAGGTTTGGTTAAATAAAAGTAGGTAGGGTGTGAATAAAATGTGGGTGTGGACAAGGTAGAGTTGTATATAATTGGATCATAGGAATAAGGGGGAATGGCATGCTTGGGATATGAGTAGAGGTGCTGGGGGTGGGTGCTATGTGGGGGCAGGGTAAGGGAGCAGAATGAGTGACGTGAATGGAGCAGGAAGAACTCCCCTCTAGGTGTTTACCACCAAAAACAATCAGTGAGCTAGAATATTCATAGATACATAGACAAGGTCTCTGAACTCTAAATACTTGACTTGAGTCACAGCATTTAATATTATGGTTATGAGCTTTTCCTAATCTTTGCAAGGATCTATTACACTAAGAATCAAATATGCTAAACAGTTAATTTAGCTTCTGACTTACAATTAAGAACTTTTAGTTTTTAATCAGTGAATTTAGCTATGTGGGATTATTTAAATCCCCGGCATCAACAATGCGCCTTAGGGGTTGGTCCACCAAATCTTTATGGATTTTTTGGATAATAAATATAGAAGGGATATTTTTTTTACCATATATTTGTTTTCTTGGCTAATATGCCCTTGTAGCAACATGTCATACACAAGTTCTGGTCAATTCTACTGTATGCTATATTCATTTGATTTTTGTATACTTCTTCATAGGTGCATAGGTTCATAGGTTCATACTAGGCTATCTGCCCTAGGGCATTTATAAGCCAAGCCAGAGTGTGTTTGGCTTTCGCCACCCATTTTAAATTAATTTTGCTATACCCTTTTTCGAGGTTGGTATACTGTGCCTCTGTCTAACAGTAACACAGAAGTGATACCCGGAGTAAGCCTATGATCTCCCATCCACTCATCAAGATTCCTCCTGAAGAGAGTCAATGAGAGACTCTGCCTAACCTGGACTGGGATTTTATTCCAGAGTGGAGGGAGCCTCTGGGTTATGAATCTGTCCCTCCAGCATGTTCTATTTATTTCAGTGCTGAGGTTCAAGTCTCTCGAGCGCGTAGCTTGATGGGATTTGGATTTTCTGAGGTGCAGCATGTCCATTAATTCCGGGTTGGACATGGCTTTATACGTCAGGCACAGATCGCCTCTGAGCAGGCGGTATGCCACTGAGTAGAGCTGGAGTTTCTTTAACCGGGCAGCATATGGCATCTGTTTGAGCCCTTTGATCCTCTTGGTGAGGTACTTTTGGGGTCTTTCCAGTTGCTGCAGGTGTCTGGTAAGGTACATCCCAAAAGGGGCATTGTACTCAATTATGGGCCTGATGAGGGATGAGTAAAGAGGCATGATGGCCTCCCCTGATCTAGATATGAATCCCTTCATGATTAGGTGGGCTATATAAAATGTTCTTCTAACAACTTTGGCCACGTGGCTGTCAAATGAGAGATTGCTGTCATCTTGGGTCCCCAGGTCCCTAATTACTTCTTCTGTACTTAATGGATTACCACCTATGTGGTAATTTGTGGGCACTTTGTTTTTGCCAAAGGGGATGACTATACATTTTTTTGCATTTAGCTTGAGGCCATGGCTCTGGCACCAGTTGTCTGTTTCTATGAGGCCCTTTTGGAGGATGCTTGTGTCGGCTGGAGAGTTGATTATGGCGCCCAGTTTGCAGTCATCTGCGAACTTAGTCAGCCACAGTCTTTCCATGTTGGCCTGTACCTCCGAGAAATATATACCGAACAAGAGAGGTCCCAGGACTGAGCCCTGTGGGACACCACTTGTAACTGGTTTGGAGTCTGACATGGCTCCAGCAATTCTAACCATGTGGGTTCTGTTCTTGAGCCAGTTTGCAACCCATCTAGTGACATAGGGGTTTATATTTAAGCTGGTGAGCTTATCTATAATGCCCGAGTGGGGTATTGTATCGAAGGCTTTTGCGAGGTCCAGGTAGGCTGTGTGGACCACCTTCCCCTTGTCAATGGCCTTGGTGACTGTTTCAAAGAAATTGACCAGGTTTAAGAGGGAGGGTCTGCCCTTAACATAGCCGAACTGGGTAGGATCCAATGTCTGTAGGTCCCCAATATCTTTATTTATGAGGTCCATGATGATCCTTTCCATAGCTTTGCAGACCAAGCTAGTCAGGCTTATGGGGCGATAGTTTCCAGGATCTGTTGAGGCACCACCTTTGTGGAGAGGGACCACTGTTGCTGTACGCCACTCTTTGGGTACATATCCTGTAGTAAGGCTGAGATTGAACAGTAGTTTTATGTTTGGGTTTAGCTCTTCTTGGAGTTCATGTAGGATGCAACCCAGGACACCGTCTGGTCCCATTGATGCTGTGTTTTTTGCTTTGGAGAGGGCGGCTCTTACCTGAGCATCTGAGATGTCAGGGGGGGCAGCACTCTGCTGGGATAGATATTTGCCCTTTTGGTGGGGGGGGGAGAAGTTTGCACTGAACCTGTCAGCTAGGATGTTGGCAATGTCTGTGGGTTTGGTGTATTTTTTGTCATTTTGGACTAATTCTGAACATATCTGGGAATTCCCACCCAGGTTCCTAACATAACTAAAGAAAGCCTTGTGATTATCCTTAGTGTCCTGTGCAATTTTTCTCTCGAAGCTGGCCTTAGACGATTTTATGAGTGCCCGTAGTTTTTTGCTAATACTGATCAGAGATGCCTTCCCTTTTTGGGATTTTGTTCTATCATGTAGCAGCTTCCTCCTTCTATTGTATAGTTTGTTTATGGCTGGGGTCCACCAGACAGGACGTCTGCCTTTGGAGGATTGGGTCTTGGTTTTATTTGGGATTGCAAGATCCATGCATTCCTGAAGGTGTTCATAGAATGTGTTTATAAAGGATTCTGTAATTCAATTTATAGGCCCTGTTGCTCAAAGTCTGCATCATTTTACCTAAGTAATCAATATGATTCATCACTACTGACCTTCAACCTTTGTCAGGTTTCATAAGCCGAATATTTTAAAGAAGAAATCTTATTCACCATCTTCTGTTCCTCATAATTTAAGTTGAACCAACATTTTTGTTTACCGTTCTTGTTTACCACCTCATAAATGTCAGATTTACAGATTATTTTTTCAAACAGTGCAACTACAGGGTTGGCAGGTAGATTAAATATACTTATTTTATTAAGCACAAAGTTCATTATTTTCTTTGTACTTTTGGCTTTCTTAAACCAAAGTGCTAAATTTAGTTTCCTTGCAAAAAGCTTGAAGTCTGTTAAGGTACTAGTCAAAGAGGCTCTTTTTCTGGGAAAAAAGTGTTCCCCTTTTCAAATAAATTGGCATGTCTCTCCACAACACAAAATAGTGATAGATAATTTCCTTACATATCCTTTTCAAAAGGAAATTCAATTTGGCACTTTTTAGAAAATAATGAACTTTGAGCTTCATAAACATAGCATATTTAATCCAAATGTCAAACCTGTAGTCACTGTTTATAAAACATCTGTGAATTTGACATTCATGTGGTGTTAAACAACAAGAACAGTAAACTAAAATCTTGACTACATTTTGAATGACATGTTGATGCAAGGGCAGATTATGCATGAAGAATACAAAAATATGAAAGTAAAAAAAAATGATGCTTTGTATACTTGGTATCCCAAAAATATATAAGGATTTTATGGACACACACCCAAAACCCCGGGGGATCTAAGACATGCCACATTGCTAAATACATCAATTCAAACTAAAAGTTCCCAATTGTAAGTTATCTTATTTATTAAAGGATTCCTGGGATTTCTTGAGATTGGTTGTCAGTGACCTTTTTTTGTTATAATCAGTGTTAAAGAATAGTTTAATTTTATTCCACATGGGGTTGGTTTGGAATGGTTTAATGAGTATCTGACAATGGTTAGTACTTCACTAGTAGCACTATTGAATTACTAGTGGAACTAAGTCTTAAAAAGTTTTTTTTGGGGGGTACAACAAAATAACTAGTGTAACAATGGGATCAGCTTGTTCCCCAGTTTCTGCTAATTTGGTTAGTGCAAAATAAGAAAAGAGATTAATTTTCTACACTGAATGTGTTACTTGTTGAAAACTTTATACTGAAATCCTGGACGATATATGCATTTTATGGACTGGGTCAAAACTTGATCAGAAGTTTTTTTTTTAGGTATATTAATTCCACCACTTATTTTTTACATTTTGAAAACATGATGGAAAAATCTGAAAATTGTTTCACTAATAGGGGGTACTTACAGATGTGGTAGGTGCAGTCAGTATTGTTACATTAACGAAGGGGAAGATATTTGGATTAATGGTGTATTTTTTTCAATTTGTGACTACTTTAATTTTGACACAAAATGTATGTTGCAATATAAAAGCAATGCCCTACCTTTTACACTGAAAACATAAAGGGTCATTTTAGGGACAGGATATATGAACACCTTAATGACTACAGGATTAAGCACTCAAAAATGCACTATATAAGCATATAGCCCTGTGTCCCAATCATTGATTTACTTTTCAGGCGTTAGAGAAAATATCTACAAATTTTATGGAAGGGGACCTAGAAAAAGTTACTTGAAAAGGGTGAGTTAAACTGTCAATTAAATACAAATGCTGAAAACTTTCAAGGGTTGAATTCTTCTATTGTGTTTATTTTAAAGTTAATGGCCATGAATTAACCCTTTTTTTATAAATGTAGTTCAGATACCTAAATTCTCCAATGTTGTATTACATTGTAAGTATTTATAAAAAATTATAAGTATTGATTTAATATAAGAGTAAGAGTATTTAATTATTTTTTAACAAAAAAATGTATTCTAACATTACTGAATTTTATTGAAAAAAATGCACTTATGTTTATGTCTGGTTAGATATAGAACATTCTGTGGGGATCACATGAATTAAAGTTATCACATAACTAGGTGGACTATTTTGAGGATGGAGTTATTTTAGTTTCGAAGAAGTCATATTTATTTTGGGGGATAAAATAAATAAAATAAAAGCTCTTAACCATTTAACCAAACCAGTTTTTATTTAATTTTTGTTCTTATTAAAGTGCTGTGTGTTGCGGTTATAGTTGTCTGGATTGTTTTGTACCTAGATTCAAATCCCATTGCACTGGTTTACTGTGGACCCACTGTGACCTATTTTGTGTGTGTGTGTGTGTGTGTGTGTGTGTGTGTGTGTGTGTGTGTGTGTGTGTGTGTGTGTGTGTGTGTGTGTGTGTGTATGTGTGTGTGTGTGTGTGTGTGTGTGTGTGTGTGTGTGTGTGTGTGTGTGTGTGTGTGTGTGTCTGTGCTAAGGTGGTTATACTAATAAGATGCTTGAACTGAGCGGTGACTTTCTTCAAGGCATTGATGTAGTACACAACCAGATTATAACTTTTCCACAATGAGGTCTTTCTACATTAGAATTACATCATATTTATGTTTCTATAAAATTTACACTTTTTTCCAAAGAAATAATGCTACCCCTCAAAGACTCTATGGTCCAAGTATAAACTCTCCTAACCACTGTTACCACTGAGATGCATTTAATTTCTTAAGGGTGGAATCCTAAAAAGTGGATTATTTTCTGAGACATTTACTAATATATATTCAAGGGTGACATATTCTGACATGTCACCCTTGAATCATGTCCTCTCTCACTCTAACATCACAAAGAATGGTGACATACAAAGTATATTGCCCCCCCCCCCACATGCATGCTAAGAAGAGACACTATGTGTAATAATAAACCTAAAATGACAGTTAATATGACTACATGTACTTACACTCAAAGTCATATATAAATACTATATACAGCTAAGAGTCTCGATGTATTATTTTGGTATAAGTTGTCTAGGTATTTCCAAAGAATAATCCTGTATTGACAGAGGCCACCAATTAGCCCTTATCATGACCCTGATTCAATTCCCAAAAGCACAAGGGCACTCCAAGGCCATTGTGACAAGTTTACTATATATGCAGAATTTAACATCTATATTTAAATGGTTTTATTGTTTGAATGAACTCATCAGTTATCAGTGCCAACATTTATTACCACAAGTCATAAAACAGTGTAACAGAGGATTCAGTAATCAGGATAGACCCCAGAAACTGGGCAACATTACAAACTGTCCACACCAGTTCAGCTTGTACTATTCCAACTGAATGGCATACCCTTAAAGACCGCTTGACATGGCCTGATGCTTGCCCAAGTGCAGCATTCTTAACAGCTCACTTCCACTTTCCTAAATCTTAGACTGGGCCAGAAAAGAAAGGTGGCATAAAAAGGGGGAAAAGACCATTCAGTGACTGACAAGTGGATGAAAGTAGGATTGGAGAGTGGGATTCATGAGTTGCTACATTGTGACTATCACTGTACACCCTGCAACCAGTAATACATGCTATTTTCTTCTACTTGGCTCAGATATACTGCATATTGAACAGATGAAGCTTGAGTTTGGACTAACCTTGAAGAAAGGAGGCCAGACTGAGACTGAAAAATCCAATCTGACAATTGCAGAAGTCAATGCTATCTACCAGGTAGTAAATGGGATCTTTCTCTGCAAAATGCAGTGTTCTGTAACCAAAAAAGAAAACAAATCACAAGAGGCCCCAGCCACCCTGTGATTTCAACATCTCTGTGCTCTTTCCATGGTAGACAGCTTGTAAGTGCTGCCCCATGGTAGCTCAGGTACATTAGCTGGCCGTGTTAATAACATGCCAATGTATATTTGCTGGAGTGTTATTAAATACCTCAAAATGCCTAATCTTTGGAAAATTACCTATGTCACCCCCCCCCCAAATATATTTTAATGATACGTGGCTACCCTTACTCATATAACAGTTGCTGTAATGCTGGCAACGTCTAATGCCAAGTCATGCCTCCAAAACCTTTCCAAATAATATAACAACTGCAGGTAGCCAGTCCCAAATTTGAGCCTTCTCCTCCAACCTTCAGTTTGTTTTCTGCCCAACAAACACACAAATGGCCCTAAATCAAAATCCATCAGTGATATGTAAGCCAAACAAAAGGAATCAAAGCTCTGAGTCATATAATACACCACTAAATTTACCTATGTAATATACCTCAGATATGGTCTAGAATACCATCTGCCATCCTGTTGATTGTGTCTATGGATTGTTCTGGCCATCTGATACTAAATCTGAGGCCCAACCTTTACAAAGGAAATAGGGCAAGTTAACGTTTTCTGCAAGGCTTTGGATTGCTAAGGCTTTATGAAGCCAAAAAAAACAGAGTAGTAATTCAACGAAGATAGCAGGGTAATAGATTTGAGACTGTATCCAGTATCACCTGCTGACCCATTCCTGATTGGTCTGTTTTGGGCTTAGCAGTGGCTTAGCAATCCAGACTAAAACAGAGCCTTCAACTATAGACATGTGGCAATAGTTTAATGACCCCAGAGATTCCCCACTGCAGAAGGCTCCCACATATAACCTTTTGAACAGAGCCACCCACAGGGCATAGGTATGATAAACACTGCATGGGCATCACCAAGATAGTCTGCACAAGGTTTGTCCCACTTGGCTGATATGAGTAAACAACAGATACTCTTAGTGTATCCCTGCCTTCTAGCACTTTACCAACAATCCACTGTTTAGTAAAGTCTTGAAGAATAGCAACTCTAGCCAGTAAGCTGCCAAGTGCACGACCAGCAGTAATAAGTGAAATACTGGGCTACCAGCCATGGTGATCAAATTTACACTTCCAGTAAGAGACTCAGCCAAAAAATACAACTAAAAAATGATCAAAAGTGCTAACCCATAGCCTACTGGGGCCCAGGAATTATACCAAAGCAAGTCTGCTACTTCTCACCAGTCATCCATACAACAGCTGGGATATGATGGGAAAATCTTGTACTTCTGGGGTAGTTGCTGAAACCCTGAGACCTGCACATGAAAAATACCACCAGCAAGTATGTTACAGGCACCATGAATGTATTTGGCAGAGAAAGACAAATGTATATGTAACCTATGGAGAACGAACAGGAACTGGACACAGATATATCTAGTTATTTTTTATTAGCGTTTTTACCAGCCTATTTATTTGGGTGTAATAAAACATTCTTATTGCAGAAATCATTCTGCTAAACTACCACTGCTGCCAAATGGGTATCAGTTGCTAACAGGTAATATTCATTTTCCACTCTGGGAACCAAGTAGGTGATCAAGGTGCTGAAAACCATGGATCTTTGGAATGTGCATCCATGCCATACCCCCTGATGTGTGCATAAACAATTGTGATGTGCCCTCTGTTGCTCAGTTATCTTTCCATATAGACAACACAGTGAAGCCAGTTAAAAATGGACTAAAAGTAAAGATCTTCATTTATGCCTAAATATCCTAACTCTGTGATTTTACTGGTGCCTTCCCCTTAAAAAGTTAGCCAGGGATCTAGTGAAGTCCTCCCCAGGGCCACTGGTCTACAGCAAAAAATAGGAGGTCAGGCAGCTCCATCACTTCCCCAGTAAAGACTTTTTGATGAGAGAAAGTCCCTGATCACCTAACTCAAATGATCAAAGTTGGCTTGTGGCAATTTGATTGAGAAGGATACTGCATCCAATTTGAGATCCAAGAAGACTAATCATTTGACAGGAATTTCAGCTTTATCATAGGCAAAACTTACCCTCAGCTGCTAATACAGCTCCAGACACCTAGCCTTGCTTTCCAGGGACCCACTTCCCCTTCCCTCAAATTCAGGATGTCATCCAGGTAGTGAATACCCACACCCCAAGGGCTCTACCTCTGCTAACATCAGTGTAATACTGTTCTGAATTTTTGGAAGGTGGCACACACCACAGTGCAGCCTTTAGGCACTGCAATGTCAAATAAAAGCTGTCTTCAGAATATATGCCTAGTAGAAACCAATCTTGTTAAAACTGTGAATAAATAAAATGTTGACTCCACATTCAGATTAGCAAGCTATGGTTCCTTAAAGTTCCAGCTAATCTTTATTGCATCATCTTGGGAGGACTAGTTGATGAATTAAATGATATTCATGCTCCTCCTTCTTTGAAACCATTCCCATTGGAGAAATTCTGAAAGCTTCAAACAGAGGAACTGTAGGGATTGGCAATTCTCTCCTCACAAATATCTTTATCTAGTAACTCCTTCAATAATATCTACCTCGTCTTGGACCGAACTTTGATTCCTGCAACTAACACCTTCAGTGGATGCTCCAGTTTAATTTAAAACTGTAAAGGAAAACCAAGTATCAATTCTTGAAAAATCTGTTGACTGGGATAGCCTTTTAGGGAAAAAATATAATGTCAAGCTTGATGGACAAATGATAGCATAAACTCTTAATGAAGGCCACAAAAGGAGTTTGATTCACTAAAGTCTGAAAAAGGTGGTGTTTCCTCTTTCTCCCTAGTTTGTTGAGGCACCCCACTGCTTGGCCTCTGAAGCATTACCAAGTCTACACAATTTGGATCCATCCCTGTAACTGGCACCTGAGTGACCAACACCACAGCGTGAACCAATGTTTAAATCTATATGATCGCTGTACACTTTTCCCTATACTAAAAGCCCAGGAGTGATTGTGCTTGGATCCCACCTGTTCATCACCACTCAACAAAAACTAGTGGGGAGTAGGCATAATGGTAAACGTGATTACTTCACAAACAAATGTACAGGAGTTGAGTCTCCCTGTGGAGAACTGGCTAAACTTAAAAAGGTTTACAAGGCTAGCTGGCATAGTACTCTCCAATGAACCTATGGTAGCCTAAAAGTTTTAAGCCCTCTGGGGTCTTTCTAACAGTTACATATGTCTGCTGAGATACATCCCAAAAAGGACATTGTATTCTATTGCCCCTAAAATTGACCCAGTAGTCAGGGACTTCGCAACATGCATAGACAGTAATCTAGCTATTGACATGGCATATATAGTATGTCCTGTGCAGACTGCATCAAGCCCCTATCCCTGTATTCTGTCTCCTACAGGCTGCTGGGGGATATCTATGCCTGGAATGTAAGGAATTGTCAAACTCCACCCTGAGAGACGTCTTGCATATCTACAAAATAGACAACAATAGAATTACCCATTATACAAATGGATGTGATATAAATAAGACCTGCTGGGGAGACAGGTATGTATCCTACAGACTATCCATTCTCTGGAACAGGCTCACCATCTATGTGAAGCAAGGTTCCTACCTAAGCCAATTCAACTGTAACTTAACAATTGGATGGGGAACAGAAATATATCCTTGGTTTGGCACCTATGTCTCTAATGGACACAGGGTTCTTCCAAATAGTTCATCTTCCAGATCCCTGCTTGTAAATGCTTCATCTGCCAAGCCCCTACTTTCACTTATTTAGGGTACCAGAACTTGCAGAAAATTGGGATACATGGCTAGGTATAAAAAGGCTCTTGTAATCATTAGCCTAGTATACACCTTCGAATCTGTGAACTTAAGACATACTTGGTATGTCAGTAATCACTCTCAGCCAAGTGTCATCATGATGTTCTTCCACTTCAGAACCATTTGGCTGCCTTGATTTTACAAAAGTTTTTGTCATACCAGAGCCAGGCTAAACCTCCCAGGTCATGGGCTTCATATAGCATTAAGACGTACGTTAATAGGGTAAAGTTTGGTAATATTCCCTTTCCAAGGCCACAGCTTTGCAATGCACAAAACCCACAGCACAACTCTGTCATGTTTTTTCTCTAAGCTTAATTGGCTGCCTCTTGCCCAGAGCTGCTAATTTTGACACTAAAGTCTTGATTGAGGACCCATCAATGTCCAAAATATGCTTAATCTCCCTGACTTTGACTAAATCAAACATGTCCACATACACTCCCTCATCAGAGATTTTCTTTGCCTGTAGAGGGATATGCACCATGATCTCCAAACTCTGTTGAGCCATATACCAGCTTGGAGCATGTACTAAACCCTGATAATCCCCAACTGCAGTTACAAACCCACAGTAACTCCACCTGACTCATTGCAAGCTAAAGGCAGATGAGAACGTACTAACCCACTATGACCAGCACTATCTGAATTTTCTTTTCCAGATTCTGGGTTAGCCACTGTAGTAGAGGATAGCCCCTTGTTAAAAAACAGTTTGAAAATTCTAGACCTCCATGATTGATTAAGCACTTTTATTAAACTCTCCAAATGTTCATCGACTGATGACTATATGAATTCACCCAAACATAAGTCGTTCAACTGAGGCTCATTACCTGGCTGAGCTGCAGTGGACATGACTTCTTCATAGGTATGTACTGGTTCTGAGACTTGTGCATCACTTTTTATGTGCTGGCTGTGTTCCACAGTTCCTAAGTCAGTGATTTGATGGCTTTCCTGTTAAGATGACTGTATGGAGAATCTTCAGATTGCTTAGGTCTTTCAACTGAAAAATGAATTGAATATGGCTTCAGCTTGAGAAGCTACATGCTTCCGTTTTTTCTGCATATTCACCACAGCTGCCATGCTTCTAAAAACAAAGAAATAATTAGTGCATGAGTTAGAAAAAAAGGGTGTGGGAAGGACTAAAAAAAGTGAAATATATTGGGTCCCTACTATCTCTCTCTTACTATTTTTAATTAAACACTACATGGTGCAGCTTTACCCCCAACACTGCCCCTTTTAGCACCAGATATAAGTGCCCAAAACAGGAATAGATTTATATATTCCTCAACAAACTTAGAAATAGTCCATGGTATTGCATTTGTACATTAGTACACAATTTGAAAATTATTAATCTTGAAACCCAAATATCTGATGTATTTCATACTCCACAATACTCAATGGTTTGTCAGAAGCCACACCACACTTCTTAAGAAGGACAGCCTAAAAATGTGCAGGACATAATACACAACTTTCACAAGTACTGAACCTGACAAGGATGTACCTGGCTAGCAGATATCTGTTCTGAAATAAAACAACCCTTGAGTAGCTGTCCTATCTTGTTTAATGATTTCCAGATGAACATCTCCCCAGTCCTAAATATTTGCTAAAATGTACCATGGTAAAATATGTTAGACTGCTTTTAAAATGTACATTATAGAGTCTATTTATCTAATCTATCTCTCCATGTGTATATTAATAATAATACATATATACATATATGTATATTTATTTTATTTATTTATTTATTTCATTTGTTTACTAGGAGATGTCCGACTGGGCCAGAGGCCCTTTTTCATCGGAGGCCAGGGGAAAAACGCTCCATACATACAAGACAGAATTTAACAATCAAATTGAGCACACATTAATTAGATTAGCATTGTGCAAAGCTACAAAAGCAAAAAGCAACATTAAAATGTAATTAAGTACATAACCATAATGACAAAATAAACAAAGTTGGCCCTGCCATTGATGAAGTTAAACCTCATGACTGAATTGTGAGAACAGTGTGAATAGAGTTAGACAAGAAAGGGCAAAGGAATTTTCCATAACTGTTATCTGTCAATCAGTATATGTGTTTATTTTACTAGATGGAACTGATTACTGAGACCAAGTTAGTATACAGCAGTAAATAACTGTAGCTTTGAGAAAGAGCTGGTTTAGTATCATAGTAAGGGAGTAGTAGGTGGTCTACCCTGGAGTAAGGCAGGAGCAGAGCCAGTGTTTTGCCAGATGTTCCTTCAGGAGGAATTTGAAATCATGAATGTTTTTTTTTTTTGTAATAGGTTGGGGAAGGGTGTTCCACAACTTGGTAATTTTAAAGCATAGAGGGCGGTGCCTTGTGTGTTGTGGGGTTTTGTAATTTTTAACATAAGCTTATTTGACGATCTTAGTGTTCTAGCATTGCTGTTGGGTTGGATTAGGTTGGCAAGAGCTGGGCAGTCATTTGGTTTATATATTATTTTGTGGGCTGTGGACCGTTTGTTTAATATTAGTAGGTTTGGGAGTTCTAACCATTTGAGTTGTGAGAGTACTGTGCAGTGGTGGGTTCTGTAGGGGTGGCCTGTGGCGAATTTAGCAATTTTGTTGTAGCATGATTCTAGATTATTTAGGTCTGATTTATGAATGTTTGTAAATACTTGGGAGCCATAGAGGAGGGTGGAAAGTAGTTGTGTGGGGCAGTGGCTAAGCTGGCACTTTCTGTAAGGAAACGTTTAATTCTATGCAGGGTGCCTGGTTTGGAGTGTACTTTTTTGATGGTGAGGGATATGTGGATATTGAACCTTTGGTTTTCATCAGTTGAGACACCTAGAAGTTTGGTTTAGGTAGTGGGTACTATTTTAATTCCATTTGTGGAAAGAATTGAAATTGGTGTCAGACATGTTCTGGGTTTGTTATAATTAAAAACAATTAACTTGGTTTTGTTTGGGTTTAGTATGCGTTGATGATTTTTGAGGTAGTTTTCTATATCTTGGAAAGATTTTTGAATTTTTATTTGTAAATCTTGTGGGGTGGGGGCTGCACAGATTACTGTAGAGTCATCCACGTACTGGACAATGGAGGCTAGTTGGGTTGCAGAGCTGAGGTTAATAGTAAAAATTGTAAAGAGAAGAGGGCCACGTATTGATTCTTTGGGTACGCCAACAGTTATGGGTAGAAGGGAGGAGAGGATGTTGCCCCATTTGGTGGCTTGCTGATGGTTAGAGAGATAACTATGGAACCAGGACAGAGCTGATGTGTTGAGGCCATGGGATGACAGTTTATTTAGTAGGATCTGGTGGGAGATGGTGTCAAAGGATTTTGACATGTCCAGGAATATGGAAAAGACCAATTGGCCTCTGTTTATGAGATCTTGTATGGTGTTTGTAAAAGACAGTAGGGCGGTGCTGGTACTGTGTTTAGGCCTAAAACCATGCTGTGTGAGGGAGAGAAGGTTGTTGTTAAGGAGGTGAGTGAGGAGCTGGGAGTGGATGCATTTTTCAAAAATGTTGGCTATAGGGGAAAGGATGGCTATTTGTTATTTATGTCTCTAGAGGGGCCGCCTTTGTGTAAGGGGATGATATGAAATATTTTACAAAGATCAGGGACATATTGTTCAGTGACTGAGCGGTTAATGAGGATTGATATGTTATAAGCAATTGAGAGTGGAGCAATGTTAAGGAATTCCTTAGGTAATAAATCAGCAGTTAGACAGCAGGGCCTGAGTTTGGAGAGGAGTGATTTTATGTAACTCGTTTGAATAGAGTTGAAAGAGAAGGGGGTGGTGGAAGTCAGAAGTGAGCAAGGTATAGTGAGAGGTTGATAGTCAGATTACCAAGAAGTGATGTGATAGAGTTAATGAAGTGGGTATTAAATTATGTAGCTATTGGGAGCATCACATTGGCAGTGGCAGGTGTATACATACATATACATATATATATATATATATATATATATATATATATACATACACATATATATATACATATATATATATATATATATATATATATATATATATATATATATACACACACACACACACACACACACACACACACACACACACACACACACACACACACACACACACACACACACACATAGATAAAGATATAGATATATGGATACCGGAATGCTGAATGGCATGTCACCGAGACCAGAATTTCAAAAGATCAAATCACTGAAACTTTAAAGGATCGGGTTTTACATTACCAAATTTCATAATATTGAAAGTTAAGCTGTGTAGAATGGGAAATTTACCCATTTCCTTAATGTAGTGTGATCTCAGAGCTGATATATTTAATTTGCAGGGGATTTAGGGAGGGGTGCAGGTTGCACCCCCCCTTCAAAAACATAAAATAAAACATGCTTGAACTACTTTTCCAAATTGCGATGGATATTTATGCAGACACTAGATACAAAGCTACAGCAGCAGTGTTTGTTTAAAGTTTCTTTCTATGTTATATATGACAGTTTTAATAAAAATCACTTACTTAGGTTTTTAGTTACTTTAGTCCCATACAAGTTTACTGCAGCTCCTGGAACATTTAACATAATGTGCTCCATGTTTGTTACTTTAGTTTTAAAAATATTTAAAGGGATATAAGCTTATCTAAACAGTTACAGTTTGCTAGTTATAGCAGTAGTCAGTAAAGTAAAACTCAGTTATTTAAAGTTTCTTTGTTGTGATCTTTCAAGTTTCTGAATGTCGAATTTCCGAAACATCGAATTTCATGTGGTCGAGACCATATAATCGAAGTTTCATAATCTCAATATTCCAAAATAACTCCCCTCCTCCGCAAAAAATAATTTTCTAAACTTTTATGCAGGGGGGCAAGCTCCCCTACACCCCCCACATCCCCACTAATTAAATATACCAACTCCAAGTTTGCACTACAGCTAGGAAAAGGGAAATATCTCATGCCACGCTGTATGCAGATCTCCTTTCAGAATTTCAAAGTTCTAAAACTTCAATCACATGGTCTCAACCATATGAAATTTGAAGTTTTAGTATTTTATATATATATATATATATATATATATATATATATATATATATATATATATATAGTTGTATACACACACACACACACACACACACACACACACACACACACACACACGTACACAAAAATAAAAAACAAAAACAAAACACAAACGTATCCCTCAACCACAGAATGAACTAACAACCTAAGCCAAAAGCCACAAAGGCTGTTAAAAGGGGTAATAATGCTTTGTAAAAGAATTATTAAAATACTTCTTAACTGAAGACAGACCAGGAAGATATGTTAACTATGTCCAGATTAATTGGTAGCATAACTGAAACAAGAAGGTATAACTACACTCATACAACCTTTGCGTGATGTCACTCCATGTGTTGACAAACAGCACACACAGTCCACTGGATTCAGCAAGCTCTGCATGGCATGCAGGAATAGTGCAGGAGCTGCTGGAGGCAATATGGCTGCTGTGCAATCCAGGAATAAACTCCCGGGAAGTGCATGGGCACTCCTGCACTATTCCTGCACAGGCAAAGCTCCTGTATTAAAATTACCCCATTTGAAGGTGAAAACCATGCAAATGAGGTGAATTTACAATCCAGGAAGCTGTCAGCCAGCCGTGCAGTACTAGTGAAGTTTGTAGAAATGTACTCGGTTAGTAACCAAGTACATTTCTGCAAACTACAAAACGGAGCCATAACAACTCCAAATAAAGGGTGTATATTATGTTGAAAGCATGTCAATGGCCAAATATATGGCCACTGGCATGGAAATCAGTTGCAAAAATTAAAAAAAATCTTTTATTTGTTTTAGCCGATTTCGGGCTGTTTAAGAGTAGGGCAGCAGTGCTCAAACGGGATCAGGCCGAAAATTAAAAAAAAATGAAATAAGCATTGTTTCCAAAATTACCATTTTGCCATTATGCTCAATGGCAGGCAGAAGACAACATGGACAATGAATAGTGGTTGCTAAGGTGGAAGGCTCAGTGTGGGACTTGTAACTAGGCATTAGGAGGCAATCCTATGCAAATGAAGAGAATGAAACTGAATCCCAGATTCCCCCTCATGGTTAGTTTGTACCGAACCATGTCAGTGCAGGAAGAACAAGGAGCAAGCCTAAGAGCTAGCTGACATCATAGTGGGGTCTATCATATGGATGTGAGCATGTAAGGGAATCGGGTGGCTGAATGGCATGCCAGCAGATATTAGACACCTATAGTGGCAGCATGAGATCTGTAACAAATACTAGTGCCACCATTGTAGCCAGTACTAGACAAAGTGACAAAACTCACTACAGGAAATGCGCTAGGCCAGATGTGAGTCCATAGACACACACATGCCAGTTAGGGAGGCTCACATACCCAACAACAGTCTCAGTCAGCAGGACAGGTGTAGTCAAGCACAAACAAAGGCTGTGCTAAGGCCTCTGATTGATGGCTATAGAGAACATCCCCCCAGACCTACACAGAAAGACTACAACAGGTCAGGCAGTGGGATGTTAGTTCTGAAGGGTAAGAAGTCAGAAACTGAAATGTAGGTCAATCAAACCTAAGACCTGTAGTACACTGATATGCCTGTAGTCAGAATGATAGGTTAGAATACAGAATGAAATGGAGTACCTGAAATACCAGTACAGTCATAGCAAATGTGTACAAGTGATAGGTGTGCCCTCCCAATCCTATGTAGAGATGTAGTAACAGTCAGGTGTGCCCCCCAATCCTATGTAGAAATGTAGTAACAGTCAGGTGTGATCCCCCAATCCAGTGTAGAAATGCAGTAACAGTCAAGTGTACCCCCCAATCCTATGTGGAAATGTAGTAACAGTCAGGTGTGATCCCCCAATCCAATGTAGAAATGTAGTAACAGTCAAGTGTACCCCCCAATCCTATGTGGAAATGTAGTAACAGTCATGTGTGCTCCCCCAGTCCTATGCAGAAATATAGTAACAGTCAGGTGTGCCCCCCCCCAGTCCTATGACAGAACCCACACTGTAAACTGACTTACTGACAGAACCCACACTGTAAAAGTAGCCGACTCCAAATCCAGCTTCAAGCAAGTGACAAGTGGAATACCTCAGGGTTCAGTCCTGGGACCGCTCTTGTTTGGCATCTTCTTCTCTGAGGTACAGACCAACACTAAGGGACTCTGGCTAACAATGTTTGCAGATGACTGCAAACTGGGAGCCATTACTGAATCCCCAAATGATGTGCAAATTCTACAAAAGGGACTTACAGAAACAAATGCTTGGTGCCAGAGCCATGGGCTCAAGCTCAATGTCAAGAAAAGTACAGTTATCCCCTTTGGGAAAAAACAGGTACCCATGAATTACCACATAGGTAGCAGTACACTAAACACCGAAAGTATGATAAGAGACTTAGGGACACAGGTGGACAGTGGTCTCACCTTCAATAACCAAATTGCCACAACAGTCAGGAAATCCTTCTATGTGGCACACCTCATCACTAAGGGCTTTTCATCCAGAAAAAAAGGAGGTCATTGTCCCACTGTACTCATCCTTCATTAGACCCATTATAGAATACAATGCCTCATTTGGTATGTACCTCTCAAGACATTTGCAACAACTAGAAAGGCCACAGAAATACCTCACTAAAAGAATCACAGGCCTAAAGCAGATGCCTACGCTGACTGCCTTAAAAAAACTCCAGCTATACTCTGTCGCATATCATCTACTCAGAGGCTATCTCTGATTAACATACAAGGCCATGTCAAACCCAGAGCTGTTGGACATGCTACACTTGAAGAAATCCCAATGCCTCAGAGCCACATGTAATAATTGGTTGTTTTGGACCATTTCTAGCTCTTTTGTAGTTCACTGTTTAAAATCCGCCTCTGGGCATTTTTTTCTGGCTATACTGCTCAGACAAGCTCCTCGTGGTTCTGCAGAGTGGTCCTAGCAGCAGGGAACTCAGAAAAGCGACTACTTTCTGGATTTAAGTATATTTGCTTTTTTTTCACTTGGAATAGCTTCTGTAGCTTACCCTGAACTAGCTTGAACTGTTTTTTTAACTGTTTGCTGCATTATTTTAACATCTGCACTTAAAGTTACATTTTAGTCGAATTTGATCAAAAGTTTATTTGTTTGTTTGTTTAATTTAACTGTGGAGGCTGCCCACTAAAGTGTGCTAGCCTGTGTAACTAATTTATCACTGTTTCTGCATTTTCTTTGTGTTTCTACCAAAAAAACAAAAAAATAATCCTTGTTTTCCCACCTCTCCTCGACTAGTTTAGACCAGTTTACAGGCATTGCTGTTTTCTGGGCTGTGGTGTAGTTCCTGTGTTGTCCATTACCTTACTTGGATAGAAGGAAGTTTCTTTGCTCACCAGTGGGAGTGGGGAGCCTTGAGCAGCCTACCTGTCCCTGTAGGAAGTGACTTCAGCACAAGAAGCTGTAGTAATTGGTTGTTTTGGACCATTTCTAGCTCTTTTGTAGTTCCCTGTTTAAAATCCGCGTTTGCACAGCTTTACGCGATTGTGCGAACAAGGTTAAACTTTTTCTGGCTCCGCCAAGTCTGCTCTTCAAATTTTCCCTTAAGGAAGCTCTACTCTTAGTATAACCAGACTACTCACTATATTATAAGCCTAGCACTTGTTCTCAAAACTTCTCTACTAAGTAAGCACTCTCGTACTAAGTAAAGCACTACATCTACTTACCACCCCTGTGAATATCCACTTCCCTTAAAGGTACAGCACTCCCTTATACTGTTCTAGCATGTCGAGTGGTAGATTACTGGCGTCGTCTCCAATTCAGCTGGTCAATTTGGGTATCTTGAGACAATGCTACAATTGTCTCATGTACACAGACAACCCTCTCCTCCTCCCAACAAACACAAATACATGTGAGAGATGCAACTATATAGCCAAACTGGAGGCTGAACTCTCTCAACTCAGGGCTGGCATGACCAGACAGGAGGAGATGGCAACCACACACACAACAATCCCAGTCCCACATAGACCTACCACAACTGCAAACCAAACACATAAAAATACAAAGACATACTCGGAGGCTCTAATAAAAAACTTACCAAAACAGCAGAGGCTCCCAAAGCAGACATCCAAAAATCCACCACCTCAAAACAAAACACATGCAACACATACTTCAGTAAATCAGTGTGTCAACCAATCACAGCCCTTAAGGCCAAACACCTTGCCTGATACACTAGTAATAGGTGACTCTATAGTCAGACACACTGATGTCCTGCTGACCAGTCTGAACAAGGAGAAGGTGACTGTGAGCTGTATATCGGGAGCTAGGATCCGCCACATAACACACGCACTCAAGTCACTCCAAAGCAAGTACAAATATGACTCCGTCATTGTCCATGCTGGTGTGAATGACCTGATAGGTACCTCCCTGGACTACATGAAAAGAGACATAGAGGAGCTCTCCAATTATCTAGCCCAGGCTGGTATGACCCTGACCCTGAGCAGCATCTTGCTCTCACCAAGAATGATACCACAATACAAAGACAAGATGATCAGCTTTAACAATTGGCTCAAGTACTGGTGTCATTCTAAGGGGATCCAATGTCTGTCTGCCTGGGATGACATGTTGGACAAGCCACGCTGCTTCGCAAGGGATGGCTTACACCTGTCACCACTGGGCTTCCGGATATTGGCTAAGGCTCTTGCCACCCCCATAGTGCCTTTTTTAGGCAAGGCTCAAAAGACAAACCCATCTCCTTAGAAAACAAAAATGGAAAAAACTAAGGGTAATGCTGCTCAATGCCAGAAGTCTAAATCTCAAGATGCAGGCACTTGATGCACTCCTCAGCATGGAGAACATCGACGTCTCTGCAGTAACTGAAACCTAGTTCAAGGCTCCTGAGAGCACCCCAGCACTACCAGGCTATACCTCGTATCATGCTTTTCGGCCCCAAAACCCGGGCCGAACCACAAAGGGAGGGGGAGTGTCCATATTCATCAAGGACACCCACACCTCCAGGTTAGTCGCAACACATGAAGCATCAGAGACCATACAGGTGCAACTAACCATAGGCAAAACTGCTATACAACTGGTAGCATGTTACAGACCACCCTCCCTATCTCAAGAACCCCACTCAGCCTTCCTGAAGACATGGGAGGATATGAATGTATCACAAAATACCATCATACTGGGAGACTTCAACTACCCAAACATAGATTGGGTACATTATTCTAGCTTTAATACCCTAGCCCAAAGGTTCCTGGAATTCATAAATTCAAATGCACTGGAACAACTAGTCACCTCTCCCACTTGGGGAGATAATATACTAGACCTGATCATCACAAACATGGGGACAAAATGCTCCACACCGGAAGTATACCCCTCACTAGTGAGATCTGACCACAAACTAATCACCCTGGATATACATATCCCACCTCCACCCCCAGCACAAAAGACCACAGTGAAAAACTTCTCAAAAGCAGACTTCACTTCTTAAGACTGAGATGGTATCCTTTAAGCCCACTGTGCCAGTGGATGCCACATCCCATAATGCCGAATCCTTCACAAATGCTTTCTATGGACATCTCCAAGAATGCATGGATCATGCAATCCCAAACAAATCCAAATCCCTCTCCACCAAAGGTAAGCGTCCTGTCTGGTGGACCTCAGCCATAAACAAATTGTATAACAAAAGAAGGAAGCTACTGCACGTCAGAGCAAAATCCCATGAAGGGAAGACATCTCTGATCAACATTAGCAGAAAACTACGTTCTCTCATAAAAACATCCAAGGCCAACTTTGAGAGAAAATCGCTAAGGACACTAAAGATAACCACAAAGCCTTCTTCAGCTATGTTAGAAACCTGGGCGGAAACCCTCAGATATGCTTAGAGTTGGTTCAAAACAACAGAAAATACACTGAACCCACAGATATTGCCAACATTCTGGCTGACAGGTTCAGTGCAAATTTCTCCCCTCCTTCACCCCCAAAAGAAGAAATACTTATCCCAGCTGAATGTAATCTCCCTGTCATCTCAGATGTCCAAGTGAGAACCGCCCTAAACAAAGCAAAAAACACAGCATCAATGGGACCTGACGGTATCCCGGGTTGCGTGTTAAGTGATCTCCAAGAGGAGCTAAACCCACACATAAAAATGCTATTTAACCTTAGCCTTACTTTGGGATATGTACCTGAACACTGGCGTACAGCAACAGTGGTCCCACTCCACAAGGGGGGGTGCCTCTACAGACCCTGGAAACTACCGCCCCATAAGCTTAACCAGCCTGGTCTGCAAAGCTATGGAAAGAATCATTATGGAACTCATAAACAGAGACATAGGGGACCTACAGACACTTGACTCCACCCAGTTTGGCTTTGTAAAGGGCAGATCCTGCCTTTTAAACCTGGTTGACTTTTTCGAAACAGTCACTAGAGCATTGATGAGGGCAAAGCAGTCCATACAGCATACCTGGACTTGGCTAAGGCCTTCGACACAATACCCAGCTCAGGCATCATAAATAAGCTCAACAGCTTAAAAGTAAACCCTTATGTCACTAGATGGGTTGCAAACTGGCTAAAGGACAGAACCCATAAAGTTAAAATCGCTGGAGCAATGTCAGACTCAAAGCCAGTCACAAGTGGTGTCCCACAGGGATCTGTCCTGGGACCCCTCTTGTTCGGCATTTATTTCTCAGATGTTAAAGCAAACATGGGAGGGCTGTGGCTGACAAAGTTTGCAGATGACTGCAAACTAGGCACCATAGTCGATACACCAGCAGACACACACATCCTACAAAAAGGCCTCACAGAAACGGACAACTGGTGCCGGAGTCACGGCCTTAAACTAAATGCCAAAAAATGTATAGTCATCCCCTTTGGGAAAAACAAAGTACCCACAAATTCTCACATAGTGAGCAACCCACTGAGTACGGAAAAAGTAATCAGAGACCTAGGGACCCAAGTCAACAGCAACCTCTCATTTGACACCCACGTTGCCAAAGTGGTTAGAAAAACATTCTATATTGCACACCTCATCATGAAGGGATTCACATCCAGATCCAAAGATGTCATTGTACATTGTACCCCTATATTCCTCCCTCATCAGACCCATGATTGAGTACAATGCCCCATTTGGTATGTAACTCACCCGGCATTTGCAACAGCTGGAGAGACCACAAAAGTACCTCACCAAGAGGATCAAGGGTCTCCAACATATGTCTTATTCTGCCAGGCTAAAGAAACTTCAGCTCTATTCAGTAGCATACCGCCTGCTCAGAGGTGATCTCTGCCTGATGTACAAGGCCATGTCCAATCAGGATCTGATGGACATGCTCCACCTCAAAAAATCCAAATCCATCAGGACCATGAGAGCTAAAGACTTAAACCTCGGCACAAGTATGAATAGGACATGCTGGAGGGATAGATTCATAACCCAGAGGCTTCCCATGCTTTGGAACAAGATCCCAGTTCGTATTAGGCAGAACCCCTCACTGACTCTCTTCAAGAGAAATCTTGATGAGTGGATGGGAGATCATAGGTTTACCCCAGGGGTCACATCTGTGTCACTGCTAGACTCGGGCACAGTAAACTAATTATATTATATAAGGGGACTTTCATTGTGTCACTACTAGACAGAGGCACAGTATTCTAAATTTATTCTGTACATTTTTTGTACCATTTCATGGGGTGGCAAAAGCCACATCACTATGGCTAGGCTTATAAATGCCCCAGGGCAGATAGCCTAGTACTATACTATGAAACTATGAAACTAAACCTTGTCATCACAAGAAACAAACATGTTGGAGGGATATGTTCCTGACCCAGGGACTCCCCAGACTCTGGAATAGGCTGCTCATACATTTCAAGCAGAGTGCCTCTTTGACCCTCTTCAAAAGGAACCTTGATGATTGGATGGGAGAAAGGAAATTCACCCCGGGGATCACGTCATTTGCCCTGCTAGACAGGGGTCCAGGGAAGTAAATAGTGTGGGAAGAAATAGCCAGGGAATTGTTATGGCTAGGCTTGTATAGTCCCTAGGGCCGATAGCCTAGTACTAAACTATGAACTTATGAACCTATAGTAACAGTCAGGTGTGCCCCCCCCAATCCTGTGTAGAAATGTAGTAACAGTCAGGTGTAACCCCAATCCTATGTAGAAATGTAGTAACAGTCAGGTGTGCCCCCTCAATCCTATGTGGACATGTAGTAACAGTCAGGTGTCCCCCCATCCTATGTAGAAATGTAGTAACAGTCAGGTGTGCCCCCGCAATCCTATGTAGAAATGTAGTAACAGTCAGGTGTACCCCCAATCCTATGTAGAGATGTAGTAACAGTCAAGTGTGCCCCCCAATCCTATGTAGAAATGTAGTAACAGGTGTGCCCCCCAATTGTATGTAGAAATGTATTAACAGTCAGGTGTGCCCCGCAATCCTATGTAGAAATGTAGTAACAGTCAGGTGTGCCCTCCCAATCCTATGTAGAAATGTAGTAACGTATATATAGGTATAATAACAGTGGAGCACAAATTACCTGAGCTGGCCAAGGTAGCAGGAAAGATTATAGCATGTGTACAATATGCAAGGCTTTGTGTGTTAGGTTGGTGTGTGTCATACATTGTGTGAGACTGGTCAGTATGTATGTATCCGGTGGAGCCTTGCAGTACTCACTAGCTACATGTACCCAAATTGTCATTGTATGTGCCATGCTACACAATATGATCCTGCAGAAACAGCTGCAGCAGGAACAGCATGGGGCAGTGCCACACAGTCCCCCCACCATTGCCAAGGCCTGCACAGCCACAGAGTGATTCAGAAGCAGAACAGCCTGAGCCTGCCCCAGTAGGCAGAAGGAGGTGTGCCCAGTATGTCCAGGCCTTGGCAAAGAGGCAATGCGTAGCACATACACTGACACAGTAGGGACCCAGGGAATGACACCTCTCTCTGGCTCACACATACAGTAAAATGGATGCCAAACATGACACTACCTGTGCTTAACCATGTATTGGGAGTGTACTATGTGCTTCCGACATAGACATCCCTCCAGCACCACCCTCAGTACTGGCACAGTCACAAGGTAAGTCACTCTTCCTACCAATTGCCGAATGGAGTAGTATGTGTTGTTCCTTATATCTATGATATGGATGTCAGCATGCAAGTAGTAACAGTCAGTTGTGCCCCCCAATCCTATGTAGAAATGTAGTAACAGTCAGGTGTGCCCCCCCAATCCTATGTAGAAATATAGTAACAGTCAGGTGTGCCCCCAATCCTATGTAGAAATGTAGTAACAGTCAGGTGTGCCCCCCAATCCTATGTAGGAATGTAATAATAGGTGTGCTCCCCAATCCTATGCAGAAATGTAGTAACAGTCAGCTGTGCCCCCCACTCCTATGTAGAAATGTAGTAACATGTATGTATAGGTATAATAATAGTGGAGCACATATTACCTGAGCTGGCCAAGATAGCAGGATAGATTGTAGCATGTATACAATATGCAGGGCTGTGTGTGTTAGGTTGCTGTGTGTCATACGTTGTGTGAGAGTGGTCAGTATGTATGCATGGTGAGGTTTGTCCTGGTGGCCACTGCCCAGTACTGCCAATGATAGGGCCAAGTTCTCACAACTGCAGTGCCAAACACAATGCTTCCAAACCAAACACATTCCAGCAGTAAGCCATAGTAAATGTTTGGAAGTAATATGTGTCACCATCTGAAAAATGGGCATGGCATGAATGTGGGCCCAGACATACAAGCAGTACACAGGGGGAAGTACCCCAGACAGACAGTGTATAATATGCAACTGCCAAATGGACACACCCTTGGAATTGTACATACAGGTAAGCAGCATATTATTTGGGCTTGTAGTAGGGAATACCGATGTTGTCTGGCCAAACACCTGCAGACTACAAAGGTCATAGGAATGAAGTATTGAGAAACAGCTGATGTCCCTGCCCATGCCCACATAAGTTAAATGCCCTATGCATATCTGTGAGTCAGATGCAAGTAGTGTCCGTAGCACACTTCACCCAGCTCACCCCACTTCCACCCACAGGTACCTCTCCAGCCTTATCCCTGCTGTTGGGAATGAGTGCAATATGACCCCCACCTCTGTATGGCAATAGATAAAGAAGGCAGCATGCAGAAGAGGTGTCCCATGTAGGTGTGCCCCTAGCTGTAACAGCACCCTGCCAGCATCCACACCACTGGATCAATAATGACAGAAAGTATTGGCATGAACACCTTGCACACCTACCCTGTCACCCCAAGGGAATATAATGTATTGCAGTCTGGGACTGTAGGAGTGACAGAATGCAACAGTCTGCTACAGCTGGCCTGCATAACTACCAAATGGCCTACAGTCCTCTGCCAGTCCACAGAACCCAAATGCAAGGCCATGTGGACAAATCACAGTAACATGTCCACCATGTCCTACTGCATGAACTGTGGACCAACACCAAATTACTGCTGGGATGAGGTGATACCTACAGGGTCCATATCAGATAATGTTTGCATAATGTATGGAAGAGGATAGAATAATAGCATGGGGGGTAGGAGCATGGGTGGCATGGAGCGTGTGAAGTCTGAAACTCAGCCGTGTGCACATACTATCCCTGGCTGCAAACACCAGAATGGGTGGCTACAAACCTGCTCGCAAACCACAATTTGAAGGGGTAATGTCCAGAATTATGCCTCTGGGTAACCTGTATGAATCTGTACAGCTGTGAGGTATGGCCACAGCAGGATATGGCCATACTGTCATGTCAATGGATGTACAAGCATTGTATCCTCTGTCACCACTGTACCAAGGTGCTGAACCATTTACACAGACCAAGCAACAAGTGTCTGCACTTCCCCTCCAGAATGGCAGGATTGTGCAATAATATGTAGGCTGCTGACCACAATACTGGACACAGCTGCATTCACCTTGTGTTCCCCAGGACATTACTGCAAGCAAATATATATACCTGACCCTACTTGATGACATAAAACATCACAGTGTAAAACAGTACATATGTCTGAATATCTCTGCTAACAGCAGGATCATATAGAAGAAGCACCACAGACACAATTACCTACAGTGACCCACTATCCTTTGTCCATTTTGACCCCGTATTGTCAACAGATCTACAGATATCCCACAGAAACAGTTTGCTAGCTGTAGGTGTAGAACACAAAAGTCTGCACTGGAGTACAATCTGCCTAGAATGGATTCACACATGCAGTACAGAAGGTCATAATGGGCATGCTCCCACACTTAGAGAAATGAAGGACATGTCAGACAACAAAATACTGAAAGGTCATACTGGGCATGCTCAGACACGTAAAGAAATTAAGCCCATGTCTGGCAACAACAGTGGACCATACATATCTGACAGTCACAGATGTTTGTGCATATACTCCTCAGTACACACAAGTCATGCTTTGCGCACACACTGGATAGGAATACACACATATATCCAAGAACAACACACTATAATAGGCCAAAATACACATACATAGATGTTTGGAAGAGAGTGACAGTGACAAAGAGCCTTTCATCATGAGGCCTGTCCCACCCAGCACACATCCAATTTGCTAAAACCACATGATGTGCAAATGTCAATTATCATAGATATTTGCCTCTGCTATCCCTCAGCACTATAGTGTCTGTGGTGCTTGTGCCAACTGGGTATCATGACTGTACAAGTCAGTAGCCATCTAGCAGTTGTATACATGCACCTGTGGAATATAAACCTGTGTGTGCCTGAGTGTTGTGTGTCTGCCTCTAGATGAATGGCTTATGGCCCATGCACACACACTATACTCCCCATTGCCCTACTATTGCAAGCCGGCTGATGTCTTCACTTTGAAGTACACCTTTGGGGAAGTAGTAGCCCAGTAATCTCCATGGCGTGTCCTATAACTGCATAATGCTGTGGTGTGATGTACTAGTTAGGTAGGAGCTCTAATCCCAACTGTGTGTGCGTGTGTGTGTTTGTGTGTGTGTGTGTGTGTGTGTGTGTGTGTGTGTGTGTGTGTGTGTGTGTGTGTGTGTGTGTATGTGTATGTGTCTGTGTAGGGATCAATGCTTTTTAGACCAGTAACACTCACTACAATTTCAAATGTCCTACTTTGGTAGGGCTGCTGATGTCATTCACTTTGAAATACACCTTTGGGGAATAATAGCTCACTAATCTCCGTGGAACATCCTATAGCCGTGTAATGCTGTACTTTGATATACTAGTTAGGTAGGAGTTCTATTCCCAGACATGGCAACTGTGAAACTCTGTGTGCTTATGTGTAGGGATCAAAGCTTTTTAAGCTGCTCACATTCACTACAATTTTAAATGCCCTACTTTAGCAGGGCTACTGATGTCAATCACTTTGAAATACACCTTTGAGGAAGGAGTAGCCCAGTAATCTCTATGGAGCATCCTATAACTGTGTAATATTGTAGTATGATACACTAGCCAGGCAGGTGTTCTATTCCCAGACATGGCAAGTGTATGTGTGTGTTTGTCTGTGTACAGATCAATGCTTTTTAGGCCAGTCACACTCACTACAATGTCAAATGCCCTACTTTGGCAGGGCTGCTGATGTCATTCATTTGGAAATACACCTTTGGGAAAGAAATAGCACAGTAATCTTTGTGGCACGTCCTATAACTGTGTAATGCTGCTGTGTGATGTACTAGTTTGGTAGGACTTCTATTCCCAGACATGGCAAATGTGAAAGTTTGTGTGTGTGTAGAGATCAATGTTTTATTGGCCATTCACAGTCACTATGCACACCTGAAAATGGTGAATATCGATAACTGTGCAGTAACAGAGACCTGATCCAAGGCTCGAGAGAGCACCCCTGCAATACCAGGTACAGCTCTTACCAGACCTGCTGGCCACCAAACCAGGACCAAAACAATAAAGGTGGAGGAGTGTCCATATTCACCAAGGATATTCACACCAACCATCAGACTACTTGCCCAACAGAATGTGTCTGAAATACCCCCAGTGCAACTAAGAGTAGGTTAGACTGCATTCCAAATTTTACAGCTTGCTACCGAATCCCCACCATGCCCCATGATACCCACTACACCTTTTGAAACATACTGTGAAATATTATGATACAAGCAAGCACCTTAATATTGGGTGGCTTACACTATCCTGCCATTAACTGGGAAAACTACTTGTGTACCAACATGTGTGCCCAATGGTTCTTGGAAGTCATAATTCCCAATGCCCTGGATTAAGTAACCCATAGTCCCACCAGGGGCTCAGATATCCTAGACATGGTCATTACCAACATGGGAAATCAATGCTCCATACCTATGGTCACCCCATCGGTGGCCAGGTCTGCCTATGAGCTAATCATCCTTAACATCAACATCCTTCACCCACATCCCAGTAAGGAAACCTCCATAACACACATCTCCAAAGCCAAGTTATGCTACACATGTCAGATGTGACTAACATCATAACATCCATACAGATGGGAACTGAAAGGATGACTGCTGACTCATACATGAAGGCACTATACGAACACATTCACTCGTGCACGAATTGTGCCATCCTATATAGAACCAAGACACTCCCCACCAAGAAAAAGAAGCCAATGTGGTGGCTCCCTGCCAAAAATATACTGTGCAGCAAAAGGAGGAAACTGTTGCTGAAATGGGGGAATTTCCAGGATGCAAAATACTCCCTTACCTGCTACAGTAAGAGGCAGAGATCCCTCATAACATCCACCAAAGCCAGTTATGAACATAATATATCCAATGATGTCAAAGACAACAGCAAGCCATTCCATAGCTATGTGAGGAATCTAAATGACAATGCTCAGAATTGCTCTGAGCTACAACAGGATGGTATTGAATATACCGCTCCCAGGGATATTGCCAATATCCTGGCAGATCGATTCAGTGCCAAATGCACCACCCTCTTAACCTACAAAGGGCCCATCTCAACACGGAATGATTGCCATATTCTGGTAATAATGACCACATAGGTAAATACCACAATCTCCAGAGCTATGACAACAGCAGTTATGGGATCAGTCAACATCCCAGGCTGTGTACTACATAAGCTGCAAACTGAACTGACACCTCATCTACATGCCATGTCTAATCATCACCACACCTCAGGCTTTGTGCCCACTTTGTGGTGCACAGCTACAGTTATCCCAGTCCAAAAGGGAGGATCCACCTTGGATCCTGGGAACTACAGCCCCAGCAGTATGACATGCCTGATCTGCAAGGCCATGGAATGTATTATCATGGAAATTAAAACAAAGACATTGGCAACCTGCAAACACTGGACCCTAACAAGGTTGGGTTTGTGAAGTGCCAATCATGTCATCTCAACCTGATTGACAACTGTGAATCCGTCTCCAGAGATGTGGACGAGGATAAGCTGGTTCACACAGCCTATCCTGACCACGCTAAGATCTACAAAACCATCCCCCAGTCTGGAATCATAGATAAATTTATCAGTATAGCCATTAATCCCCATGTCACTCAATGGGCTGCCAACTGCTGTTCTGAGAGAACCCACACTGTAAATGTAGGTGACACCAACCACAGCCCCAGAAAAGTAACAGTTGGAGAACCTTAGAGTTCAGTCCTGGCACCACCCTTGTTTGACATCTACTGCTCTGAAGTACAGTCCAACAGTAAGGGACACTGGCAAACAAAGGTCACAGAAACTGCACACTAGGAGCCAATACTGAATCCCCACATGATCTGGATATTCTACAGAAGGGCCTTACAGAAAGACATGCTTGGTGCCTGAGCCATGGCCTCAAGATCAAAGCCAAGAAATATATAGTTATCCCCATTGGGAAGGGGCATGTACCTGTGAAATACAACATAGGTAGCAATACGCTAAACACCTAAAGTCTGATAACAGACTTAGGGACACAGGTGGACAGTGGTCTCACCTTTGATAACCACATTGCCACAACAGTCAGAAAACCCACCTATGTAGCACACCTCCCACTTAGGGCTTTACATCTGGGAAAAGGAGGCCATTGTCTCCCTGTAGTCATTTCTCAGTTGACCCAGTACAGACTACAATGGCCAATTACGTATGTACCTCACAAGACATCTGGAACAACTAGAGAAGCTTGCAGACATACCTCACGAAATGAATCACATGCCTAAACCAGATGCCCTATGCTGACCATCTGAACATCATCCAACTATACTCTGTCACGTATTGTGTTCTCAGAGGTGATCTCTGCTAAACATACCATGCCATGTCAAACCCACAGCTGTTGGACATGCTACAATTTAAGAATTCCAAACCCTCACAGCCACATGCACCAGGGATCCAAATCGTGTCATCACAGTGAACAATACATGCTGGAGGGATATGTTCCTGACCAAGAGACTCCCCTGCTAGACTGGGGTGCAGGGAAGTAAATATTGTGGGAAGTCATAGTCAGGGAATTATCATGTCTATGCATGTATTGGCCCTAGGGCCAATAGGCTAGTATCAGTGTATGAACCTATGAACTACACTTTCAATTGCACAAACTTGGTAAGGTTGCTGATGTCATTCACTTTGAAATACACCTTTGAGGAATGAGCAGCCCATTAATCTCTGTGATGCATCATATAACTGTGTAATGCTGTAGTGTCATATACTACCTTAGGTAGAAGTTCTATTCCCAGACATGGTAAGTGTAGATGTGTGTGTGTCTGTTTGTCTGTGTATGGAGCAATGCTTTTGAGGCCGTGCACAGTCACTACAACCTCCATTTCCCTACTTTGGCAAGCCTGCTGATGTCATTCACTTTGAAATTCACCTTTGGGGAAAGAGCAGACCAGTAAGTTCTGGGGTGTGTCCTATAACTGCGTAGTGCTGTAGTGTGATATACTACTTAGGTTGGAGTTCTATTCCCAGACATGGCAAGTATAGATGTTTGTCTGTGTAGGGAACAATGCTTTTGAGGCCATTCACAGTCACTACAACCTCCGTTGCCCTTCTTTGGCAAGCCTGCTGATGTCATTCACTTTATAATACACCTTTCAGGACAGCGTCACACAGTAATCTCTGCAGTGCATCCTATAACTGTGTAATGCTGTAATGTGATATACTACTTAGGTAGGAGTTCTATTCCCTGACATGGCAAGTGTAGAGGTTTATGTGTGTGTATGTTTGTCTATGTATGGAGCAATCCTTTTGAGGCCATTCACAGTCACTACAACCTCCATTGCCCTTCTTTGGCATGCCTGCTGATGTCATTCACTTTGAAATACACCTTTGGGGAAGGAGTAGACCAATAATCTCTGTGGTGCATCCTATAACTGTGTAATACTGTAATGTAATATACTAGTTAGGTAGGAATTCTAATCCCAGACATGGCAACTGTGCAACTTGTTTTGTGTGTGTTTTTCATTCGTATCCTGTGTGGAGGTGGCTGTGACGGTGTAACAACTGGATTCACTGTGAAGTGAGTTTTGCAAATTTCTTATACGGTGGCACTATTATATGTCACAATGTCCACCTTTCAAGGATAACAGATGTCAAACAGCACAGAAGCTGGGGTAGACAATCCATACGCCTGCATGTGACATCATGGCCTGGTGAACAATATAGGCAACCCTTGTATTACCCAGATAACACTCTCAACCCATGTCTCATGCACAAACACACTCAGCTAGGCAACAGCCACTATGTTGGTAGTTCCTTGCATATTGCCCACAAACAGTGACCATGATGTGACTGCAGTGGACTACAGAGGGCATGGCACCCTGTCCCATCCCTACAATAGGCACATAATTGCATGCAGTGCTCCTTCACTATGTTCCCCACTGGATGCCTGCAACAACTGTAGAGCCAGCAAATGTAAATGACAAAGGACATACCATGCATTATACACATGACCTGTATGGGCAGATGCTACTGACACCATGGAATACCTGTATCATGCTGCCAATGTAGGTGCAGGGTCAACCTGGTATCCATTGCCAGTTCTCACCACATGAGGCCAGGAATGGCACATCTGATGATAAAAGTCTGTGTACACAACATGCCCCAGACACCCCAGGTACACTTCCACATGTCACAGAACATGCATGTGGAATGTGTGCCCATCCCAAACACTGCCCATATCAGGGACTATAGAACACATACCTGGCAAGCATTGCACAGCACTGGCCACCCACAATAGTAACCCAGATAACTGAATGGTGAATACAATACCCACCTGTATGGGCCAGTCCAGACACTACATCCCTGAGCCACACAGCAGACCATTGTCATGTGGCCTGATGCCAAGGTATACCCGTTACCTAGCCTTGTACAGCCTTCTGGCACAGTCAACCAAAACACACCTGTAAAGCAATGCACCCATGCATGTCTGTACTGCCAATGCACGTGTGTGTGTGTGTGTGTGTGTGTGTGTGTGTGTGTGTGTGTGTGTGTGTGTGTGTGTGTGTGTGTGTGGAGTATAATGATTTGTATGCCATTCACACTGACTACACCTTCCATTGGCCTACTGCAACATGCCTTCTGATGTCAGACACCCTGACATACCCTTTGCCAATATATCATCCTGATAACTGCTGTGGTGCATGTGATACCTGTGTTTTACTATATTGTGGCAAACTAGCTAGTTAGGAAGTCTAAGCCTGACCCTGCCAACTGTGATAATGTGTGTGAGTCCCTGAGAGAGTATGGCTGTGTCGACCTTGACACCTGTGCATGTGGACAGGCATGTGTACTACACCTAGCTTATCCCTCCTTTATCACTGTTGTGGATGTCACTCACCATCGATTATACCTTTGGACAGCATCCCAACATATAACCTCTGTGGCACATGTGGTAACTGCATAGACATATGATCGCAATACATAGTCAGGCAGGAGTTTTAAACTCCATACTTGTAAGTGTGTGTGACACAAACATGCTTGGGTTTTACTCTCCTACCCCCTCCCTGTCTTACTTTGTCTCTGTCTGTCTCACTCCCTCCCTGGTGGATGTGGAGAAGTACACCTGCTTTGCTTAGGCAGCAGCTTGTGTTTTGGAAAGGGATGCTCATGATCAGCTGATGGCTTCTGCATGAATTGCAGACCCCCACTAGACAGCTGTGGTAACATTCCCATAGCCAATTGCATGGAAACATACTCCTATAACTAGGATCATCATGTGGGTGTTGGCCCTTTTCATTCACTGTGAGCAGGGCTTCGTGTCAGTGTTTGGCAAATAGCAACACAGATGGTAGTGGGATATATCTTTAACAACATGCCCGTGGAGGCAGGCCAACAAACAGGATGGTGATGTTCCAGACATGACTACAAAATGTAAGTGTTGCTTTTCTGCCTTTGGAGTAATGTTGGTTTAACAGGGATTGTGTGGATATGGCTGGTCTACACGATTTAATACCTGTCATGACAGTGTTATGTGTTTGAGGAAACACCAAACTGTAGGGTTATCTGCAGACTGGTCAGTGTTTGGAGTCTTATTTGTCTTGTGTTACTCACAGTTCACCTATCTTAGAACTGCAGAAGCATAGTCTGAGGATTGCAGTCAGTACATGGTGACAGCCATGAGAGTTACTGACTTCATATCCCTCCCTAGACATATGTCAGAACAAACCCTGTTACAACAGTAAATGTATGAGATTATTACAGCAACATGCCAATTGTGGCCCAGTGCTTGTGGCTCCATCCACAAGTCTGTCAACCTTTGTACATATGTCATGCAGTAAGAGGTGCATATGTTCTGTACACCATTATGTATTGACATCATACATCATAACAAGCCAGGCAGATATCAGACTGCTAGCCATGTTATGTATAGTAGGGGTTATTTCTGAGGACATGAACTGGCCATTCTGTGGTTGTGTGTACCGTAGTGGGGTCTGTGTACTTATGCTGATTGTCAACAGTATGTGTATTGTGAATGAGTACCTTGGTCTGTGTACAGACTCTGGTAGATGTCATTGTTCTTGGTCCTGT
>NC_056735.1:1990884698-1990889698 GCF_019279795.1 Protopterus annectens
TGACTCTGACAAATCTGCCCAGCTGTGTTATAACTGGCACAGATAGGACACAACAGCCTGTATGCACCACATGCCATGGGTACCTCCACTACACTACCACAGTCAACAGAACATGCTTGAGTACAGGTCTCCAAGACAGACACTAACCATGTTATGTAATACATATTGCATACATGTCAACTGGAGCACCTCACTGGCCATTAGCAGGAGGCACCCGGAAGATTAGCTGATGCATGTCACTCTCACCCTGAGGGTCACAACAGTGGTGTCTGTAGATAGATTGCCTGCTGGGACATGGCAGGTGGCATGATACCACTGTACACACATCCCCTACACTTTACATCTCTCCATAGACAATAGTCAGGTACACACCTATGAAAACCTGCAGCGATGCACCCCAGTACTGACAAAAGCATATGTGTGCATTACCAAGGATATCAATGTCTGTGTGTTAGTACACCTGTAGTTGTGAATACCCTGAGGCCCTTCACACCCACCATAACACTCATTGCCATAGTTAGATGTGGCTGCTGCTCTATCGGACATTACATGTACCTTGTTACACTCCTCTTCCTAACAGCTACCTGAGCCTTGCAGTACCAGCACAACACTGTTGTACAAATGGGTTGATAGGCATGGGATACCCAATGAGTTCTGGCAAGTGTGTGTATGTGTGCATGTGTGCACATATGTAGAATACAGCATTCCGAGGTCACATACTCCTATTACAATAAACATTGCCACACAGTGTTATTATTATTAGTAGTATTATTAGGATAGTGAGGTTGCTGCCCATAGGAGAGGCATGACAATGCATAATCCTACTATGCCTGTGGCATGTGCATTAGATGCATATCCCTGTATTAGCACTCTTGGGATGGACAAGGGTTTGTATTGCAGTCCTGGTCAATGTATGATGGTGGGAATGTCATAGTATCATCATGGGTTTCAGTGCATACAATATCCACAGTGGGGTGTGGGTGCTGGTTATACAGTCATTACACCATGGTACCCCTGGTACATCTCCCATGTACCACTGTATGGTGACCACTGTCACCATCAACCATACAGGTAACTGATAACATTAACCAGCCCGGTTATGTGTATGCTGTGTGCACCCTACCTGTAACACTTTGGACACACTGACAAGTTAGTTAGCACTGATAAGCCCAGGTCTCTCGGGTGTGTGTCTGACTGTTATGTATTTGTTAATGTGTATATGATGGTATGTCACACTATGTATTGTCCATATACAAGCATTGCATCCCCCCATTACCATACTGTACATGCCTGGGGATGTTCTGCATGTAACATGTAACCTGGAACACACTTCATCCTAAACAATGTGGGTATATGTTTCAGGCAACAATTGTCTTTTATATGGGTGACTCATACACTGTCCATTTGATAAGGTGCAACTGTAGGAATACTGGCAGTTTAGTATGCTGTGCACCCTCTAAATATGCATCTTCCTATACATATGTCAGTGTGTATGTGTAGTTACACACACACACACACACACACACACACACACACACACACACACACACACACACACACACATATATTATATATATATATGTGTGTGTGTGTGTGTGTGTGTGTGTGTGTGTGTGTGTGTGTGTGTTGTATTTGTGTGCAATTAAAGCCACACGCATCAGTAGCACTACATACCTAGGTAGGGGTCTAGTCCCAGTGTTGCCAAGTAAGAGTGTGCATGTTTGTGGAGGAATCTACTTCAGGTTGCTGAATATACATGTTCCAGCGGGTCATCTGTCCATGTGGCACAGGCAGTAACTGTTATACAGACCTGTGATCTGTTCAACTGTACCCAGCATATGACACAGCCATGGTGTCACCACAGTGCCATACCCCTTGTGCGATATGACAGCAGACCATCCTCCTGCTGACACATGTATGCCTACAACACAAATGAATAACATTATGGAAACCACAATCACTCAGTGTTACTAACAGCTATAATGCATCATGGCTGGACAGCTACAGCACCTGACATGTAAGCATTAAACATTACTGCTGACAACATGTTATACAGAAGTACATTGGTACACTGTAGTACAGTCACCATATGCATCAGAACCATATAGGCCTGTCCCTGCATCAATGTTACAGATGACAGGGATGTGGCACAGGTATCATCATATGCACAGGGTGTGTTGTTGGTTTGCCAGAGACATAGGGTGGGCCATATGTTTCACACAATGCGTGTGAGTGAGGGGTGTAAGTTACTGGTATGGCTGTGGTGATGTGGTGTGTGTAGGTATGGAGTTGCCCTAGGTGTGTTCATATTTTGTACAAAATACGAACACACCTAGGGCAACCCCATACCTACACACACCATCTTTCCTTGACCTCTGTATATTCACGGTGGGCACCTGCAAGATCACGGATGTTGTCATTTACAGATTAAAAAGCAGCCCTCTGCTGCATCAGACCCTGTCTGCTGTACCATTCCATAAGTTCCTGCACCTCCATGACAACCTGGAATATGAGCCTGGTGGTACCAGATGTGACACTTCTGCCAGGGGCACGATGACCAGCGGCCCTCCTAAGAAAACCCAGGTACATCTGCCTATGTGGTACTCTACTGGACATCCAGCTATGTCTGCAGTGTCCAGACACAGCAGCCATAGATACCACACTGTCCTGTGCACTTCCACCAACAACCAACTGTACCTCTGCTATGGCCACTGGTGATGGGGTATGTATAGGCACTGTGACTGTGTGCAGGGATGGGGTGGATAACAGGGGGATGTCAAACAATAGTGCAGTTTCGGCCTCTGACAACCCTGCCTATGCCTCAACACACCTATCATAATTTTCAGTGTCTGTATGGACACTAATATCAGATTGCATGCAGGACGGACCCTGACCCACCTCGCCACCTGTGAGGAGAAAACAAGAAACACACTTAAAGACCTGTACATCATTGCTTAACAGTACACAGATACACACACACACACAAACACACACACACACACACACACACACACACACACACACACACACACACACACACACACACATATATATATATATATATATATATATATATATATACACACAAACACACACACACACACACACACACACACACACACACACACACACACACACACACGCACGCACGCACACACACACACACACACACACACACACACACACACACACACACACACACTGACATTCCACCATAATAACTACCTGTCCCTGAGTTTACAGACTATCCCAAGTTTATTCATGTAAGTTCGCAATCCTGCATCACACTTGGAAATGTACACTCATTAATACCAATTATTAACATATCATTCTTCTAATTCCCTAGACAAGTGATCACAAAACATGACATGTTACTCCATTACCTCTTTGATTTGATTGGAGTAGGTTTTAGAAGGACTCACTGCTATCATCCAGTGTTCACCCTGGGTATGTCTGGACATTGTGAGCATGGTCCCCATAAGTTAGGGGCTACTACGGTCACTCAATGATGTCACACACTGGAGTGTCATACATACCTATTGCTCTATAGATGCAAGATCTTTTGCTCAATCATCTTATTATGTGAACAATAATAATATTTGGATGCACTCACTTGTGTTGTCTAGTAATTCCCCAATGCATCTGTAGTGCTGCATACATGGGGAGTCTTTCAGCTTTCTGCTGATTGCATATTTAACAGCATACCTGGTGTCTAGTTTCCCTCCCAATGCATGTTCCATGCTACAGACCTTATTATACTATCAGCTGTCCTGAGATTACATATCAGACAAGTATTCCTGGCGTCTCATCTGTCAGTCCATGTCCATGTACTGAACGATTCGAAAGGGAATTACTGATGTATGAACAACCCCAAATTCACACATGTGCATACATGGGCACCCACACAAACACACGCGCACACACACACACACACACACACACACACACACACACACACACACACACACACACACACACACACATATACACACACACATACACACAGACATCCTACATGCATCAACCGTCCTCCACTCCACCAGATTGCACTTACAGACATTATAACCTCCACACACACAAACACACACACACACACACACACACACACACACACACACACACACACACACACACACACACACACACACACACACCTGGGATGACACGTGGACAGATTTAATTTGTAAATGCCTGATGCCTGATTTACAGATGTCATCATCAGCAGTGCATGTATGACCAATATGATACTACTACTACACTGGCGACCATCAAACTTTACTGTAGCTATGGAGAGTGTACACACCCTTATTGATATGACACCCTCTTCCTTGATATGCCATGGCACCACATTACTGCATATGTTAACATTACATGAGCCTGATATGTGACATATGTCCTGTGCAATCAAAAGCAGTGTCAAACAAATGCATTAGTTTTTCTGATGCTGATTGAGATGCATACAATTTGTGGGTGCATATGCATGCACATCCTAATCATGATAGTTTGTTGCACCTACTATGTGTACTACAGAAGTCACTATTCCTGGCAAGGGTATACTAGCATGGGCCATCTGCATTTGCCAGTATATGGTCAGTCTGCCTTACACATGTCCCCCAGCTCTGCATGATTGCAAGGTGAACTCATGTGCACATCCCTTGGAGTTCACACACTGCTGTCACTATTGCTGTGGAGTCAGGGTTACATCTGCTACAGCTCCTGACCCTGACTGTGTGCAGAAACAGCCATTCATAGCATCCTTTGGATCCCTGCTGCAGTGCACTTTTGTGTCATGATGACACTCCCTTCCCACCTTCAGCCTTTTTGCAGATGCTTGACAACTATGACATACACATGTGTGTCAGTTTGCAGTGTCCCAAACACTGAACACCACATGTAACAGCCTAGTCCCAGCTAATGAATGGCAAACATACAGGTATACACTGGCACTGAAATGGTACAGATGGGGATGGTGGGCCTGAAGTGGGGTGAGGCATTGGTTG